>NC_140008.1:36154118-36404118 GCF_964263955.1 Coregonus lavaretus | reverse complement strand
GGTGTTTAATGCCATTCCATTTGCTCCGTTCCGGTCATTATTATGAGCCGTTCCTCAGCAGCCTAGTGTGCTCTACTTTTGTTTTATTACAGCTCAGATTCATGTCAGCAGGATATAGGAGCAGACACATATAGGGGCATTAGCTCATACTTGGTTAGCTTAGCACTAGACTCGCTACCATAGTAGTCTCACAGGGCAAATATCTGTCTGGGAGAGACTAGCACAAGATTCACAATATAGGGCAGACCTGAACCGTACTGTGCTGGCTCTGAAGTTTTATTTTTACAATAACCTTCATCAAAAAGAGCTCGTGGGGCATTTAAGTCCTGATGACAACTGACAGACAGCACAATCTCCCAGGCTGCATGCCGCCCCCAAGACCAGAGCCAATCACATGCAAGGAACAACGCAACTGCAGGGCTGCTTAGCAAGCTAACCTGGCTAGTTAGTCTTTTGAGATAGCTAGCTACTCAGCTAGGTAGTCTTGTTAGCTAGCTAGCTATCTATGCTGGTTATTAGAATTATACACATATCAGTTATGCAAGCTAAGGGACACTTCATGTTTTGTGGATGATATTTAAATATGAGCTCCATTCCTGACAGGTTGATCAGATGAGCTTTCAGCCACAGAGCTTCATCCTTACAAAAAAAGATTGCAGTTTTGAAACTGCAATGAAAGCGCAGTAACTGCAGTTGACTGTGGTATTTTGGACGCAGTAATTGCAGTTACACTGCAAAAGTACTGCAGTAAAAAAAGACTGTTTTTTTGGATGCAGTATTTGTAGCTTACTGCAGATATACTGCACTCTAACTGCTGTTATACTGCAGTGTAATGCAGTTATACTGCACTCTGACTGCAATCTTTTTTCGTAAGGGGATTCAATAGCAGCATCAGAGGCTGATAAATCAAGATGCTGCATTGTTGACGGTTTCATGAGCAAAGCTCCTTGCAGGCATATTAGCTCTCAAAGTGCCTCATAGGTTCATGCATATGATCCAGCTCTGCGGCTGCTATTCAATCTGATCAGCCTGAAAGGAATAGAGCTCACCCACTGGATCATATGCATCAGCCTATACGGCATTTTGACAGCTAATATGCCTGCCAAGGAGCTTTCCTGATGAAACCGCCAACAATGCAGCATCCTGATTTATCAACCTCTGAGGCTGCTATTGAATCCCCTTACGAAAAAATCCTATTGAATCAGCTCAAGCTCTGAGGCTGAAAGTTCATCTGCTCAGCCTGTCAGGAATGGAGCTCACCCACTCTGTAAATTGTAATATTATCCAGTGTCCCTTATAATTTTACATATATTAGTTATACAAGCTAACAACCAGCATAGATAATTAGCTAGCTAACAAGACTACCTAGCTAACAAGACTGGCTAGCCAAGTTAGCTTGCAAAGCAGCCCTGCAGTTGCACTGTTCATGAGATTCGCTCTGGTCTTGGGGGCAGCATGCAGCCTAGGAGGCAGGACTGTCTGTCAGGCCTCGTACAGGGCTTAAATGCCCCACGAGCGTAAAAAGGAGACGCTATAGCTTAGCACCAATATGAAGCTAAGGTTTAGCCTCTGGATCTGCTCCCAAACATAACCTTTTTTTCTTATTTATTGAATCCTGTTGGATCTCCAGATAGATCTCATCCCAAGGCAGAATTAGCATTGGAGGGGCGATCAGGAGCGATTACGAGCGACGGAGGAGAGATCACAGAGGATATGTGCACGGATTCTTAGCTTTATGATTATTATTCCTGGCATTCCAACAACCTCTGTCTCTCCTGTGTGACTTCTAGTGAATGCAGTCTGTGGAACGGAGGGAGGTGGGAGAGGAGAGGAGCAGTGTACAGTGTAGAACTCCAACAAAGTGGTAAGGAGGGAGGTTGTAGGTTGCACATCAAAAAGGTTGGGGGTGTATCAAAACACAGTGTTGTTTTCCTAGCAAGGCAAGTTAAAGAGAGCAGCGTAGTGGAGTAATACCCTAAACCAAAGTAAAGGGGGGGGGGGGACTAAATCCGGCCTCTTAAATCCTCACTTTCCTCCCACTCCTGATACTAAGCCGGCCAGCAGAAAGCAGAGCACAGAATGGACCCCCAGCTCTCTGACCCCTACAGCTCAACCAACCACAGTAAGCGGATCCTGAGGCCCCCACGAGACAAGCAGCTTAACGTATCAGCCCCGGCCAGTGACAATTTTTTATACAGTAGTTGACCTGCCGATTTGTGGTATCACCTCGACCTTACGACCACACCGGTGTTAGGGAGCCACCCCCTGAGTCTGAGATGGTATATCCAGATGGTATATTCCTGTATGGAAATTCAGCAGCAGGGACAAGGGGCCTCAGCATTCTACTGCTTTGTTAGGGGGGAGATGTATAAAAAATGAAATAACACTATTATTCTGTTAAAGGAGGGAGGGGGAAGAGGGAGAGACAGTGGGGGGGAAGAGAGCCACGAAAGAATGCCACAGGATCACTCTGGTGTTCTGGGCAGAAGGAGGCATGTGAGAGGTTGGAAATTACTTTCCAAGATCAGGGAATGGTAAATGGGATGGCTCTGTCTCCAGGGAGGGCTTCTAGGAAGGAATATCTGGGCCAGATGACATGTTTGTTTGTTTGTTCTCTCTCTCTCTCTCTCTCTCTCTCTCTCTCTCTGCTAATAACCCATCCGCAACTACCCGAATATATGTGATAAAGTTAAAATCTGAGGCCCACACCCGTAAATATAGAAAATGCGCTGCAGGCTCAAGTCAGAGAAGGCGTAACGATTTTTTGGGGGGTGCCTAATTTAGATATTCTGCTTATAATTTCCAACATTTTGCCCTAAGAACAGCCTCAATTCGTAGGGGCATGGACTCTACAAGGTGTCAAAAGTGTTTCACAGGGATGCTGGCCCATTTTGACTCCAATGCTTCCCACAGTTGTGTCAATTTGACTGAATGTACCTTGGTTGATGGACCATTCTTGATAAACACAGGAAACTGTTGAGCGTGAAAAACATAGCAGCGTTGCAGTTCATGACACAAAATGGTGTGCCTGGCACCTACTACCATAACCCGTTCAAAGGCACTTAAATATTTTGTCTTGCCCATTCACCCTCTGAACGGCACACATACAGTACACAATCTATGTCTCAAGGCTTTAAAATAATTATTTAACCTGTCTCCTCCCCTTCATCTAGACTGTTTGAATTAGATTTAACAAGTGACATCAATAGGGGAACATAGCCTTCACCTGGATTTACCTGGTCAGTTCGTGTCATGGAAAGAGAAGGTGGTCTTAATATTTTACACACTCAGTTTATGTTGCCCTAGAACCGTGGTTCCCAACCTTTTTCGGTTACTGTACCACCAACCAAATTTTGCTCTGCCCGGAGTACCCCTGAAATACCCCCTCATGTGCATTTTACCAGTAGGCCTACGGTCTCATGAGTCTTCTAAAGTACCCTCTGTGGGTAGGCCAAGTACCCCTAGGGTCCTAGGACCCCTGGTTGGGAACCACTACCCTAGAAGACTAAATAAAACTTTGTTCACCAGAATAATGTCATAAATGATTGAAGCATTCATTATATCTAGTTGAAATTGGTAAAGTTCTGTCTTCTCTGCTTCTTTCGCGAAGCAAAGAAGTTTAAAGATTTTCTGTGCAAAATTACATCCATTTGACTGATTGTAAGGGAACGTGCAATTGGCATGCTGACTGCAGCAATTTCCAACAGAGCTGTTGCCAGATAATTAAATGTGCCTTTCTCTGCCATAAGCTGCCTCCAACATTAGTTTAGATGATTTGGCAGTACGTCCAACCGGCCTCACACGTATTTGACGTCATGTGGGCGAACAGTTTGCTCATATCGACGTTGTGAACAGAGTGTCCCATGGTGTCTCAGTTCTTTAGTGGCCTGCATACTCAACAGACATTTCACCCATTGAGCATGTTTGGGATGCTCTGGATCAACGTGGACGACAGCGTGTTCCAGTTCCCGCCAATATCCAGCAACTTCCCACAGCCATTGAAGAGGAGTGGGACAACATTCCACAGGCCACACACAACAACCTGATCAACTCTATGCAAAGGATATGTTTCATGCTGCATTAGGCAAATGGTTGTCACACCAGATACTGACTGGTTTTCTGATCCATGACCCTACCTTTATTTTCAATCTGTGACCAAAAGATGCATATTTGTATTCCCAGTCATGTGAACTCAATAGATTAGGGCATAATGAATTGATTTCAATTGACTGATTTCCTTATATGAACTGTAACTCATAAAAATATTTTAAATTGTTGCATATTGCATTAATATTTTTGTTCAGTATAGATCAAATCAAATCAAATCAAATGTTAAATGTCACATGCGCCGAATACAACAGGTGTAGACCTTACAGTGAAATGATTACTTACAAGCCCTTAACCAACAATGCAGTTTGAAGAAAGAATACCTAAAAAAATCAAGAAATAAAAGTAACAAATAATTAAGGAGCAGCAGCAAAATAACAATAGCGTGGCTATATACAGGGGGTACCAGTACCGAGGCAATGTGCGGTGGCACAGGTTAGTTGAGGTAATTGAGGTAATATGTACATGTAGGTAAAGTTGCAAATAGTCTGGGTAGTGCTCCGGTACTGCTTGACGTGCAGTAGCAGAGAGAACAGTCAATGACTAGCTCGGTCCTCTTCTTATTCATGTAGTCCACAACCATCTCCTATGTCTTGATCACGTTGAGGGAGAGGTTGTTGCCCTGGCACCACACGGCCAGGTCTCTGACCTCCTCCCTATAGGCTGTCTCGTCGTTGTCGGTGATCAGGCCTACCACTGCTGTGTCATCGGCAAACTTAATGATGGTGTTGGAGTCGTGCCTGGCCATTCAGTCATGAGTGAACAGGGAGTACAGGAGGGGACTGAGCACGCACCCCTGAGGGGCCCCCGTGTTGAGGATCAATGTGGCGGATGTGTTGTTACCTACCCTTACCACCTGGGGGAGGCCCATCAGGAAGTCCATGATCCAGTTGCAGAGGGAGGTGTTTAGTCCCAGGGTCCTTAGCTTAGTGATGAGCTTTGAAGGCACTATGGTGTTGAACGCTGAGCTGTAGTCAATGAATAGCATTCTCACATAGGTGTTCCTTTTGTCCATGTGTGAAAGGGCAGTGTGGAGAGCAATAGAGATTGCATAATCTGTGGATCTGTTGGGGCGGTATGCAAATTTAAGTGGGTGTAGGGTTTCTGGGATAATGGTGTTGACGTGAGCCATGACCAGCCTTTCAATCACTTCATGGCTACAGACGTGAGTGCTACGGGTCGGTAGTCATTTAAGCAGGTTACCTTAGTGTTCTTGGGCACAGGGACTATGGTGGTCTGCTTCAAACATGTTGGTGTTACAGACTCAGTCAGGGACAGGTTGAAAATGTCAGTGAAGACACTTGCCAGTTGGTCAGCGCATGCTCGGAGTGCATGTCCTGGTAATCCGTCTGTTTAAAGGTCTTACTCACGTCGGCTACGGAGAGCATGATCACACAGTCGTAAGGAACAGCTGATGCTCTCATGCATGTTTCAGTGTTACTTGCCTCGAAGCGAGCATAGAAGTAATTTAGCTCCTCCGGTAGGCTCGTGTCTCTGGGCAGCTCGCGGCTGTGCTTCCCTTTGTAGTCTGTAATAGTTTGCAAGCCCTGCCACTTCCGACGAGCGTCAGAGTCGGTGTAGTACGATTCGATCTTAGACCTGTATTGACGCTTTGCCTGTTTGATGGTTCGTCGGAGGGCATAGTGAGATTTCTTATAAGCTTCCGGGTTAGAGTCCCGCTCCTTGAAAGCAGCAGCTCTACCCTTTAGCTCAGCGAGGATGTTGCCTGTAATTCATGGCTTTTGGTTGGGGTATGTACGTACAGTCACTGTGGGGACGACGTCATCGATGCACTTATTGATGAACCAGTGACTGATGTGGTGTACTCCTCAATGCCATCGGAAGAATCCCGGAACATATTCCAGTCTGTGCTAGCAAAACAGTCCTGTAGCTTAGCATCTGCTTCATCTGACTACGTTTTAATTGACCGAGTCACTGGTGCTTCCAGGATAGAATTATGGTCAGATTTGCCAAATGGAGGGCGAGGGAGAGCTTTGTACGCGTCTCTGTGTGTGGAGTAAGTGTGGTCTAGAGTTGTTTTCCCTCTGGTTGCACATTTAACATGCTGGTAGAAATGAGTTAAAATGGATTTAAGTTTCCCAGCATTAAAGTCCCCGGCCAATAGGAGCGCCGCCTCTGGATGAGCGTTTTCCTGTTTGCTTATGGCCGTATACAGTTCATTCTTAGTGCCAGCATTGGTTTGTGGTGATAAATAGACAGCTACAAAGAATATAGATGAAAACTCTCATGGTAGATAGTGTGGTCTACAGCTTATCATGAGATACTCTACCTCAGGCGAGGAAAACCTTGAGACTTCCTTAAATACTGTGTACCAGCTGTTGTTTACGAATATACATAGACCGCCACCCCTTGTCTTACCAGAGGCTGCTGTTCTATCCTTCCGATACAGTGTATAACCTGCCAGCTGTATGTTATTCATGTCGTCGTTCAGCCACGACACGGTGAAACATAAGATATTCAAGTTTTTATGTCCTGTTGGCAGGATATACGTGCTTGTAGTTCATCCACTTTATTATCAAGTGATTGTACGTTGGCCAATAGTAGCGATGGCAAAGGCAGATTAGCCACTCGTCGCCGGCTCCTTACCAAGCACCCCAATCTCCTTCCGCGATATCTCCTTTTCTTTCTACTGCGAATGACGGGGATGAGGGCCCTGTCGGTTGTCTGGAGCAAATCCCTCTCATCCGACTCATTAAAGAAAAATTATTAGTCCAGTTCAATTTGAGTAATCGCTGTCCTGATGTCCAGAAGCTATTTTCAGTCATAAGAGACGGTAGCAGCAACATTATGTACAAAATAAGTTAAGAAATGCAAAAAAACTAACAAAATAGCACGGTTGGTTATGAACCCATAAAATGGCAGCCATCCCCTTTGGCGCCATTTTAGCACATTGATAAAATCATAGACCATGCCTCCTACACCACCTTGAAGGAGTTTTAAGAACATACCTTCATGCCATATGGAATCAAAGGCTTATTGAAAGTCTATAAAACAGTCAAAAAAATGTCCTTTGTGTTTTGGTGATGTTTTTTGACCAAGGTGTGGAGGGTACACACAGTTGAAGTCGACAGTGTCACGATTTAAACTGAATATGAACCTATATGCAGACAACTACACCGAGCCAGGGAAGGTTTACAGGTTTATTCCAAAGTTAAATTGTCCAGGTTTCCAAAAATAGGGGAAGAGCAAGTCCAGGTCTACAGGGAGGGTAACAGATCCAGGGTTCTGAGCAGGAGTGGTACCGTAACGTCCTAGTGTCCGTGGTGAGTCCAAATGTGAGGTCCAGTAGTGGAAAGCAGGATGGTGGTGGCAGGAGTGAAGCGGAGGCAGGAGTCAGGTTCCAATAATCTGTGGCACAGGAGAAATATAAATAGAACAGGCCAAAAACACAAAGAGCGAAAACAAGCAGGTTGAGTCAGCAGCGAGACTAACATGGTCGTCTTGACTATGATCTGACGATGAGTGGCAAGTTTGACCGGGTCTTTAAGGCTGAGGTGATTATGGTGAATGAGCTGCAGCTGGAACCCTGACTCCCGCACACCAGACTTCACTCCTGCAATTAAGAACAGACAGAGGGGAGGGGGAGAGCAGAGAGAGAGCTACCTAGCAGCAATAGGCCTAACAGTACCCCCCCTCTATGGACGCCACCCGGCGGCCGACAGGGTTTAT
This sequence comes from Coregonus lavaretus, assembly GCF_964263955.1. NCBI lineage: Eukaryota > Metazoa > Chordata > Actinopteri > Salmoniformes > Salmonidae > Coregonus > Coregonus lavaretus. The sequence goes on along the minus strand of NC_140008.1, from coordinate 36,396,321 downwards.
CAGGATGTAACCGATGAAAATCACGGACCAGAGCAGGATCCACAATGAAGCTCCTGGGAACCCAGGAACGTTCCTCAGGACCATAACCCTCCCAATCCACCAGGTACTTGAAACCACGACCCCGGCGGCGAACATCCAGAAGTCGCCGGACAGTGTAGACAGGACAACCCACCCACGACCCTGGGCGGAGGAGGGGGACGAGAGGGCGGGCACAGAGGGCTAACAGACACAGGCTTAATCTGGGACACATGAAAAGTGGAATGAACCCGTAGGGAGGCAGAAAGCTGTAGTTTAACCGCGCAGGGGTTAACAATAGACAGTATTTTAAACGGTCCTATAAAACGCGGCGCCATCTTCTTAGATTCCACTTTTAATGGAAGATCACGTGACTTAAGCCATACCTCTTGACCAGGAGAGTAACCGGGAGCCTGGGACCGGTGACGGTTAGCTTGCCTCTGCATGTACAACGAAGCTCGGGACAGAGCTACCCTGGCCTTCCTCCAGACCTTGAAGCAGCGTCGCATGTGGGACTGCACCGAGGGTACCGCCAGTTCCCTCTCTTGAGAAGGGAACAGGGGAGGTTGATAACCAAGAGCACACAGAAAGGGAGACAAACCAGAGGAAGCGTTAGTCAAGGTGTTATGAGCATATTCCACCCAGGGGAGCATGGAGCTCCATGACCCAGGGTTAGACCCTGTGACACAGCGGAGAGCGGTCTCCATCTCCTGGTTCGCTCTCTCGGCTTGCCCGTTGGTCTGGGGGTGATATCCAGAGGACAGGCTGGATGTGATGCCCAAAGCTTTACAGAAAGCTTTCCATACCTGGGAGACAAACTGGGGACCCCTGTCAGAGACAATATCAGTGGGTAGACCATGAGAGCGGAACACATATTCAACCAAAATATCAGCAGTTTCTGTGGCAGTGGGCAGTTTAGGTAGGGCCAAAAAATGAGCAAACTTAGAAAAACAATCAATTACAGTAAGAATCACAGTCTTTCCAGACGAGGGGGGAAGTCCAGTAACAAAATCCAATGCAATGTGGGACCAGGGACGGCTGGGTATTGGCAGAGGTCGTAGATGACCAGCGCTGGCCTGGGTGGAGTTCTTACTTCGTGCACATACCGTACAAGCAGCAATGAAGGCTCGAGTGTCCGCCTCCATCCTGGGCCACCAGAACTTCGTCGCAAAAAGTCAAGGGTCCGAGTAACTCCAGGGTGACAGGTAAGGGGAGACGAGTGAGCCCACTGAAGTACCTGGGAGCGGACAGACTCAGGGACAAACAACCGGTTAGGAGGACCGCTCCCAGGGTCAGCTTGTAGATGTTGAGCCTGTCTAACAATCCCTTCGATGTCACATGTAATGGCAGCAACACTGCAGGTAGGAGGTAAGATGGTTTCAGGGTTACTACCAGTATCAACAGAAGAATGAACACGAGACAGGGCGTCAGGCTTGACGTTGCGTGACCCAGGACGGTAAGACAGGGAAAAATGGAATCTACCAAAAAATAGTGCCCACCTGGCTTGACGGGGATTGAGCTGCTTCACTGACTGGATGTATGCAAGATTTGTATGATCCGTCCAAACGATGAAGGGTTGTTCCGCCCCCTCCAACCAATGCCGCCACTCCTCGAGAGCCAGCTTAACGGCGAGCAGTTCACGATTGCCAACATCATAATTCCTCTCTGCCTGAAAAAGTTTTCGTGAAAGAAAAGCACAGGGATGCAGTTTGTTATCTTCAGGTGAACGTTGTGACAACACCGCACCTACCCCAGTGTCGGATGCGTCCACCTCCACGACAAACTGGCGGTCGGGGTCAGGCTGCATCAGAATGGGAGCCGAGGCAAAGCGATGTTTCAGCTCTTTGAACGCTGATTCGGCCCCTTCATTCCAAGCGAACGGTAGTGAGATGGAGGTGAGAGCGGTGAGTGGCGCAGCAATGCGGCTGTAGTCTTTGATGAACCTCCTGTAGAAGTTCGCAAACCCCAGGAATCGTTGAAGTTGTTTGCGGGTGGAGGGGGCTGGCCAGTCCGTGACAGCAGAGATCTTAGCTGGGTCCATCCGCAACTCCCCCTGAGCTATTATGTAACCCAAAAAAGAGGTTTCAGACACATGAAATTCACATTTCTCCATCTTCACAAATAGTTTGTTTTCCAACAACCTTTGCAACACCTGGCGCACATGCAGTTCATGTTCCTGGGAGGACTTTGAGTAAATCAGGATATCATCCAGATAGACAAAAACTAAACGATTCAACATGTCCCGAAGGACATCATTCACTAGTGCCTGAAAAATAGCAGGGGCATTAGACAAACCAAAAGGCATAACCAGATACTCAAAATGTCCCAAGGGTGTATTGAAGGCAGTCTTCCATTCATCGCCTTTACGAATGCGCACCAGGTGATACGCATTTCGTAGATCCAGTTTCGTAAAGATAGTTGCACCATGAAGGAGGGGAAAAGCAGAATTAAAGGCAGAGAATATTTGTTCTTAATGGTGATGTTGTTAAGTCCACGGAAATCAATACAGGGTCTGAGGGTCTTATCCTTTTTCCCAACAAAAAAGAATCCCGCTCCTACAGGTGACGAGGAAGGACGAATAATACCTGCCGCCAAGGAGTCCCGAATGTAGTTCTTCATAGCCTCCGTCTCCAGGCGGGAGAGATTGTACAGGCGACTGTTATGGAGAGGGACTCCTGGCTGGAGGTCAATGGCGCAGTCGTATGGCCGGTGAGGAGGAAGAGAAGTAGCTCTGTGTTTGCAGAAAACGGATGCCAGGTCATGATACACGTCAGGGACAGCAGAGAGATCCATGGACTCCAGTGGAGGTTGAGGAACAGTGCTGGCAGGGGTCTGAGCAGAACACAAACAGTTAACATGACAAAATGTGCTCCATGAAACAATTCTACCTGTCACCCAATCAATGTGGGGATTGTGTCTTATGAGCCAGGGGATACCAAGGACCAGGGGGGTCTGGGGGCAGTCAATTATGTGAAATTGAATGTTCTCCTGATGATTACCCGACACTCTGAGACAAACAGGGACAGTCTGATGAGTAATACGGGTCAACAATTGTCCATTTAGACCCTTAGCCTGCAGCGGACGGTCCATAGGAACAGTCTCTAAATCCATTTGTTGAGCCAACTCTCGATCTAAAAAGCTTTCACCGGCACCAGAGTCAACCAGCGCACTAACAGGGAAATTATGGGACTGCCACTGGAGGGATGCCTGGAGCAGAATGCGGGGAGAAGAGGAAGAATCCGCTGCTCGGCTCACCAAAACTTCTCCCATTAATGATGAGCCGGCCCTTTTCCCAGACGAACTGGGCAGGAAGGAACGAAATGACCAGCTTCTCCACAATACAGGCAGACACGAGCCTGAATTCGATGTGCACGCTCCTCTGAGGACAACCGTGCACGACCCACCTCCATGGCTTCGGGTTCAGAGCTCCTAGTATTGACTCGGGAAGACTCGGCCTTCTCCGTAGGGAAGAGGCGGGGAGGAGTTGGTTGACGACAGACAGGTTGCTTGGAACTAACACTCCTCTCACGGCGGCGCTCCCGAATCTGATTATCCAACCTGATGGTGAGTGAAATAAGATTATCCAGCGTAGGCGATTCATCATATGACACCAATTCATCTCTCAAAGTCTCAGACAAAGCATTAATGAACACTCCTTGTAATGCCTCGTCATTCCAACCACTCACTGCCGCTAAAGTCCGAAACTCCACTGCCATCTCCGCTACACTGCGAGACCCCTGCCGAAGAGAAAACAACCGTTTAGCAGCCTCCTTGCCTCGTACGGGTGGTCGAAAACCTTCCTCATCTCAGTGGTGAAGGCAACGTAAGAGTTGCAAACGTCCGACTGACTCTCCCAGACCGCTGATCCCCAAGAACGAGCGGAACCGCTAGTAGAGTTGATAAGGTAGGCAATACGGGATCTTTCTGAGGCGTAGGTGAGTGGCTGTTGTTCAAACACTAACGAGCATTGAGTCAAAAAATCACCACAGGTTCCCATGTTCCCGTCATAGCGCTCTGGAGCAGGAACAAAAGGCTCTCTGATCTGGGCTGGAGGAGCAGGAAAAACAGGCGGAGCGGGAGAAGGAGCAGTTTGTATGCCATGAACGAGGGGTGCAGTATTAACTTGGGTAGTAAGGGCAGACACTTAATTGGTGAGTAATTGAACCTGATTAAGCAGCCTCTGACTGTTCTCAGAAATAGTCTTAAACAAAGTATCATGTTGGCCAAGTAAAATGCCCTGATTGGCTATGGCAGTCCGAATTTGAGTGAACTCTGGGGTGGTATCTGAGCTACTGTCTGCTGGGTTCATGTTTGGGTCAGATCATACTGTCACGATTTAAACTGAATATGAACCCAAATGCAGACAACTACACCGAGCCAGGGAAGGTTTAACAGGTTTATTCCAAAGTTAAATTGTCCAGGTTTCCAAAAATAGGGGAAGAGCAAGTCCAGGTCTACAGGGAGGGTAACAGATCCAGGGTTCTGAGCAGGAGTGGTACCGTAACGTCCTAGTGTCCGTGGTGAGTCCAAATGTGAGGTCCAGTAGTGGAAAGCAGGATGGTGGTGGCAGGAGTGAAGCGGAGGCAGGAGTCAGGTTCCAATAATCTGTGGCACAGGAGAAATATAAATAGAACAGGCCAAAAACACAAAGAGCGAAAACAAGCAGGTTGAGTCAGCAGCGAGACTAACATGGTCGTCTTGACTATGATCTGACGATGAGTGGCAAGTTTGACCGGGTCTTTAAGGCTAAGGTGATTATGGTGAATGAGCTGCAGCTGGAACCCTGACTCCTGCACACCAGACTTCACTCCTGCAATTAAGAACAGACAGAGGGGAGGGGGAGAGCAGAGAGAGAGAGCTACCTAGCAGCAGTAGGCCTAACAGACAGTTTACATACACCTTAGCCAAATACATTTAAACTAAGTTTTTCACAATTCCTGACATTTAATCCTAGTAAAAATTCCCTGTCTTAGGTCAGTTAGGATCACCACTTTATTTTAAGAATGTGAAATGTCAGAATAATAGTAGAGAATGATTTATTTCAGCTTTTATTTCTTTCATCACATTCCCAGTGGGTCAGAAGTTTACATACACTCAATTAGTATTTGGTAGCATTACCTTTAAATTGTTTAACTTGGGTCAAACATTTTGGGTAGCCTTCCACAAGCTTCCTACAATAAGTTGGGTGAATTTTGTCCCATTCCTCCTGACAGAGCTGGTGTAACTGAGTCAGGTGTGTAGGCCTCCTTGCTCTCACACGCTTTTTCAGTTCTGCGCACACATTTTCTATAGGATTGAGGTCAGGGCTTGTGATGGCCACTCCAATACCTTGACTTTGTTGTCCTTAAGCCATTTTGCCACAACTTTGGAAGTATGCTTGGGGTCATTGTCCATTTGGAAGACCCATTTGCGACCAAGCTTTAACTTCCTGAATGATGTCTTGAGATGTTGCTTCAATATATCCACATAATTTTCCTTCCTCATGATGCCATCTATTTTGTGAAGTGCACCAGTCCCTCCTGCAGCAAAGCACCCCTACAGCATGATGCTGCCACCCCCGTGCTTCACGGTTGGGATGATGTTCTTCTGCTTGCAAGGTTTAGTCGGGACGGTGGTCGGGAGAGGTTGTGTTTTCTCTAGCAGGAGGTAAGCTTGGCTTCTTATATGGTGTTGAGTAAAGCTTAAACAATGTATTTAGATTGTAGGTAGGTATTGTAGTTAGGTATTATAGGTAGTTTACTTAGGTAGTTATTGTAGGTTATTGTAGGTTATTGTAGGTTATTGTAGGTAATTATTGTAGGTAAGTATTGTATTCGGCGGACCCCGGCGAAGCACGAGGCTAGCTAACCCACTACTTGGACCAACAAAGCTAGCTAGCTAGCGGGTAGCTACTGGTAACTTTTAGCAACTGTGGTTAGTTGTTTCCAATGTTATTTCACGCTTAAGAGTACCTGTAATTGAGCCAGCTAGCTACCTACCATTCAGCTGTTTTTCTAACCTCATTATCCGAGGCATTAACGTTAGGTGGTTGGTGGCTGCTGTACTTAATTACAGCTACTGATTGCAGTCTGCCACCCAGACAGCTGGCGTCGGGTAAGTTTGGCTTTATACATAGCTTGGGCTTTGTCGAGTAAGGCTTAAACTATGTATTTAGATTGTAGTTAGGTATTATAGGTAGGCATCGTGGGCTGTATATTATTAGGTATTATAGGTAGGCATCGTGGGCTGTTGTGGGTAGTTATTGTAGGTTAGCATTGTATTCGGCGGTGCCGGGTGTAGCACGAAGCTAGCTAGCTAGCTAACTCACCTCCTGGACTAGCTGGCGAGTAGCTATTAGCAACGGTAGCAACTAAATACAATATCCTTTTAGCCAGCTACATTTGTTCGCAGCGCCGCCGTTATTCAAACAAAGTCAACACAGCAGCCATTGCTAGCTAGCCAACACGACCGGCTAGCTGTACTGTAGCAGCTAAATACAATATATTTGTGCTAGCTAGCCAATGTTTAATTATTGCTGCGTTATGAAAGGAACTAGACACGGACACGAATTATCTGTTTAGTGTGTTAACACACTATTGGTAGTTTGTTGTAACCAAGTATTGGTGCTAAACTGTGTGTTATTGGATGCTAGCATGCTAGTTAGCTATAGCGTCATAGTTAGCTAGCTGAATAAAGTAAGTTGAGTCTATTCCTTGAAACATTGAACCACTGTAGTTCACAACAATTCTAATTTCTAAAGTGGAAGTTGGGAGAGTTTTATTCGGGTGGTTCAGTGAAACAATTATAGTTTCTGAGGTGAAGTTGGCAGAGTTATATTTGGGAGTTTTGGTTTTTACTCTCTCCTTTCCCAGATGTTTAGTTCATTTCATTCCGATCTCCTCTGCATTATTGTAGCCATTTGCTACAGCCTGTCAACTATGCCTCTGCCTATCCCTGTTCTCTCCTCTCCGCACAGGCTACACAAACGCCTCACACCGCGTGGCTGCTGCCTCTCTAACCTGGTGGTCCCTGCACGCACCCCACACCTGGAGTTCCAGGTCTCAGGCAGCCTCTGGAACTGCCGTTCTGCTGCCAACAAGGCTGACTTCATCCCAGCCTATGCTACCCTCCAGTCCCTCGACTTCCTGGCGCTGACGGAAACATGGATTACCACTGAAAACACTGCTACTCCTACTGCTCTCTCCTCGTCTGACCATGTGTTCTCGCATACCCCGAGAGCATCTGGTCAGAGGGGTGGTGGCACAGGAATCCTCATCTCTCCCAAGTGGACATTCTCAATTTTTCCCCTAACCCATCTGTCTATCTCCTCATTTGAATTCCATGCTGTCACAGTCACTAGCCCATTTAAGCTTAATATCCTTGTCATCTATCGCCCTCCAGGTTCCCTTGGAGAGTTCATCAATGAGCTTGACGACTTGATGAGTTCCTTTCCTGAGGATGGCTCACCCCTCACAGTTTTGGGGGATTTCAACCTCCCTACGTCTACATTTGACTAATTTCTCTCTGCCTCCTTCTTTCCACTCCTCTCCTCTTTTGTCCTCACCCTCTCACCGTCCCCCCCTACTCACAAGGCAGGCAATACGCTTGACCTCATCTTTACTAGATGCTGCTCTTCTACTAATCTCACTGCAACTCCCCTCCATGTCTCCGACCACTACTTTGTATCCTTTTCTCTCTCGCTCTCCTCCAACACTACTCACTCTGCCCCTACACAGATGGTAATGCGCCGCCGCAACCTTTGCTCTCTCTCTCCCACTACTCTCTCCTCTTCCATCCTATCATCTCTTCCCTCTGCTCAATCCTTCTCCCTCCAATCTCCTGATTCTGCCTCCTCAACCCTCCTCTCCTCCCTTTCTGCATCCTTTGACTCTCTGTGTCCCCTATCCTCCCGGCCGGCTCGGTCGTCCCCTCCAGCTCCGTGGCTTGATGACTCATTGCGAGCTCACAGAACAGAGCTCCGGGCAGCGGAGCGGAAATGGAAGAAAACTAAACTCCCTGCCGACCTGGCATCTTTTCACTCCCTCCTCTCTACATTTTCTTCATCTGTTTCTGCTGCTAAGGCCACTTTCTACCACTCTAAATTCCAAGCATCTGCCTCTAACCCTAGGAAGCTCTTTGCCACATTCTCCTCCCTGCTGAATCCTCCACCCCCCCCCCCCCCCCCCTCCTCTCTCTCTGTGGATGACTTCGTCAACCACTTTGAAAAGAAGGTTGACGACATCCGATCCTCGTTTGTTAAGTCTAATGACACTGCTGGTCCTGCTCACACTGCCCTACCCTATGCTTTGACTTCTTTCTCCCCTCTCTCTCCAGATGAAATCTTGCGACTTGTGACTGCAGGCCGCCCAACAACCTGCCCGCTTGACCCCATCCCCTCCTCTCTTCTCCAGACCATCTCCGGTGACCTTCTCCCCTACCTCACCTCGCTGATCAACTCATCCTTGACCGCTGGCTATGTCCCTTCCGTCTTCAAGAGAGCGAGAGTTGCACCCCTTCTCAAAAAACCAACACTCGATCCCACTGATGTCAACAACTACAGACCAGTATCCCTTCTTTCTTCTCTTTCCAAAACTATTGAGCGTGCCGTCTTTAGCCAACTCTCTTGCTATCTCTCTCAGAATGACCTTCTTGATCCAAACCAGTCAGGTTTCAGGACTGGTCATTCAACTGAGACTGCTCTTCTCTGTGTCACGGAGGCTCTCCGCACTGCTAAAGCTAACTCTCTCTCCTCTGCTCTTGTTCTTCTAGACCTGTCTGCTGCCTTTGATACTGTGAACCATCAGATCCTCCTCTCCACCCTCTCCGAGCTGGGCATCTCCGGCGCGGCTCACTCCTGGATCGCGTCCTACCTGACCGGTCGCTCCTACCAAGTGGCGTGGCGAGAAGCTGTCTCCGCACCACGTGCTCTCACCACTGGTGTCCCCCAGGGCTCAGTTCTAGGCCCTCTCCTATTCTCCCTATACACCAAGTCACTTGGCTCTGTCATATCCTCACATGGCCTCTCCTATCATTGCTACGCTGACGATACACAACTAATCTTCTCCTTTCCCCCTTCTGATAACCAGGTGGCGAATCGCATCTCTGCATGTCTGGCAGACATATCAGTATGGATGACAGATCACCACCTCAAGCTGAACCTTGGCAAGACGGAGCTGCTCTTCCTCCCGGGGAAGGACTGCCCGTTCCATGATCTCGCCATCACGGTTGACAACTCCATTGTGTCCTCCTCCCAGAGTGCGAAGAGCCTTGGCGTGACCCTGGACAACACCCTGTCGTTCTCCGCTAACATCAAGGCGGTGACCCGATCCTGCAGGTTCATGCTCTACAACATTCGGAGAGTACGACCCTGCCTTACACAGGAAGCGGCACAGGTCCTAATCCAGGCACTTGTCATCTCCCGTCTGGATAACTGCAACTCGCTGTTGGCTGGGCTCCCTGCCTGTGCCATTAAACCCCTACAACTCATCCAGAATGCCGCAGCCCGTCTGGTGTTCAACCTTCCCAAGTTCTCTCACGTCACCCCGCTCCTCCGCACACTCCACTGGCTTCCAGTTGAAGCTCGCATCTGTTACAAGACCATGGTGCTTGCCTATGGAGCTGTGAGGGGATCGGCACCTCTGTACCTTCAGGCTCTGATCAGTCCCTACATCCAAACGAGGGCATTGCGTTCATCCACCTCTGGCCTGCTGGCTCCCCTTCCTCTGCGGAAGCATAGTTCCCGCTCAGCCCAGTCAAAACTGTTCGCTGCTCTGGCACCCCAATGGTGGATCAAGCTCCCTCACGACGCCAGGACAGCGGAGTCACTCACCACCTTCCGGAGACATTTGAAACCCCACCTCTTTAAGGAATACCTGGGATAGGATAAAGTAATCCTTCTACCCCCCCCCCCTAAAAAAATAAATACAAAAATAAAATATTGTAAAGTGGTTATCCCACTGGCTATAGGGTGAATGCACCTATTTGTAAGTCGCTCTGGATAAGAGCGTCTGCTAAATGACGTAAATGTAATGTAAATGTAAGGTACCCCCATTTTCCTCCAAACATAACGATGGTCATTATTTTTGTTTCATCAGACCAGAGGACATTTCTCCAAAAAGTACGATCTTTGTCCCCATATGCAGTTGCAAACCGTAGTCTGGGATTTTTATGGCGGTTTTTGAGTAGTGGCTTCTTCCTTGATGAGCAGCCTTTCAGGTTATGTCGATATAGGACTTGTTTTACTGTGGGTATAGATACTTTTGTACCTGTTTCCTCTAGCATCGTAACAAGGTCCTTTGCTGTTGTTCTGGGATTGATTTGCACTTTTTCAAACCAAAGTACGTTCATCTCTAGGAGACAGAATGCGTCTCCTTCCTGAGCGGTATGATGGCTGCGTGGTCCCATGGTGTTTATACTTGTGTACTATTGTTTGTACAGATGAACGTGGTACCTTCAGGCATTTGGAAATTGCTCCCAAGCATGAACCAGAATTATGGAGGTCTACAAAAAAAATTTCTGAGGTCTTGGCTGATTTCTTTTGATTTTCCCATGATGTCAAGCAGAGAGGCACTGAGTTTGAAGGTAGGCTTTGAAATACATCCACAGGTACACCTCCAATTGACTAAAATGATGTCAATTAGAAGCTTCAATAAGCCATGACATCATTTTCTGGAATTTTCCAAGATGTTTAAAGGCACAGTCAACTTAGTGTATGTAAACTTCTGACCCACTGGAATTGTGATACAGTGAATTATAAGTGAAATAATCTGTCTGTAAACAATTGTTGAAAAAATTAGTTAATCATATGTGCTTATATAAGAGACATATTTGCCCAGCAACAGAGTATTTGTGTCTTGTAATTAGGCAAGCAGAAGTGCAAACGTTAAAACCAATAACAGGAGACCGGTTTCAAAAACAGATGTCCCCACACAGGGAGTGGGAGTGAGAGGCTTGCAGAATATTGTGAGAACAGCGATAACTATGTATGGGAATAGAGAAAAAATGCAGTATAAAAAGACTGTGTGCCCATTTTGGGGCAGAGCGCTCTCTGAATAAAGCCTGATAATTGTAAGCTGGGAGACTCTGTTTATTAGAGATTTACAATCTCTGGGATACAGATTGAGTAATATAAGAGTTCAGTTTGGAACATTAAGATAGAAATTCTCGTGACAACTTGGCCCTTCGAGCCGGGTCTCAACACCCGTTGTTGTCGTCCCAGGGAACCCCGAAACCGTGCACGGGCGGATCTAGGATCCGTAAGACAAAGACCTGACCTCTGAGATTGAGGGGCTATTTCAGGCCGGTGGTGAACTGGTAAACGCCAGGAACGGTGACGAGATCTATCCAAAATTGAGATCCCAGCTACAAGTATAAGGTCAGTGATCTTTATTCATGGATTTTGGGGGAATTGATATCTGTAACCTGCAGTAAAATGTATAGTTTAAATGTGCTGTAGTGAGGGTAATATTCCGTCAATATCCCAAAACGGGATCGACATCCCGGTAGCCGGTTTTTAGACGTTTATCTAGAGAAAACCCAATGCGCCAGTATTCTAGATAAATATAAAACGGGGGTGAAACTTCAAGGAGGGAAATAACTATTATCTTGTGAGATAGATACATTAAACAAGTCAAAAATCATAAACAACTGTAGATTTGCCATAACTCTATCCATTTCAGTATAAACTGGAGCCTTACAAACTCCGGGTTAACGATAGTGTTAACTAATAATCATATAAGGTTGTATACATGTGAGACCTAATGATCCATCGAAAGTAGCGATAATTAATTGTTTAAAGGAAGGGACTAAAATACGTCGCGTGAGAAAGAATGGTTGTCCCATCCGTTTCATGAAACTGGGGTCTTAAAACACTCTGGGTTACGGGTTGAATAATTTAAATGGTTAATTACAAAAGCTGATCATAACATTTGCTCAAAAGTCGCACCTAACAATAAGTCCAAAGGAAAATAATTATTGAGTGAATTATTACTAGATTCTAAAGACAACGGGGGGGTGGGGGGGTTGGGGTTCTTCTCTTTCCATCTTGGGAAGCAAATCCTCAAAGGAGGTCCTGGAGATAACCGGGTATGAGAAATCCTGTTGGAGGAACAGGTCACGTGTACGGGGGTAATCATATGACGTCAACACCTTGTATTTCGGACAAGCTCTTAGGGGTTATTACATTTGGGAAATGTAGAAGTAATATAGGATTATGGTAAAATTGACCATAGTGAGATATCAAACGTGCTAGGGTGAACATTCCAAATCTGGGCACTTTTATAGAAGAAAATATCCCTGATTGTGTGTTGGGAAATAGCGGTGTGTGAATGTGATATGGGAGTCATGTGAATATAAGAATGAGGTTATCTGAAGTTTGGTGAATAAACTGTTTATATAATGATATATTGGGGGGTGTACCACACTGCCTGGCATATAATAGTGTAAGATCAGTGAATAGTGACCAGTCTATAGGATTCTGGGAGGATTCTATGACTGAGGGAAGGGGTCTAGTTAGTGAATTGATAAGTGCTGACTTGCGCACCCGAAACGTAGACGTACATGAGGGGTGGGAGACAGCACATACAGTGGGGAAAAAAGTATTTAGTCAGCCACCAATTGTGCAAGTTCTCCCACTTAAAAAGATGAGAGAGGCTTGTAATTTTCATCATAGGTACACGTTAACTATGACAGACAAATTGAGATTTTTTTTCCAGAAAATCACATTGTAGGATTTTTTATGAATTTATTTGCAAATGATGGTGGAAAATAAGTATTTGGTCACCTACAAACAAGCAAGATTTCTGTCTCTCACAGACCTGTAACTTCTTCTTTAAGAGGCTCCTCTGTCCTCCACTCGTTACCTGTATTAATGGCACCTGTTTGAACTTGTTATCAGTATAAAAGACACCTGTCCACAACCTCAAACAGTCACACTCCAAACTCCACTATGGCCAAGACCAAAGAGCTGTCAAAGGACACCAGAAACAAAATTGTAGACCTGCACCATGCTGGGAAGACTGAATCTGCAATAGGTAAGCAGCTTGGTTTGAAGAAATCAACTGTGGGAGCAATTATTAGGAAATGGAAGACATACAAGACCACTGATAATCTCCCTCGATCTGGGGCTCCACGCAAGATCTCACCCCGTGGGGTGAAAATGATCACAAGAACGGTGAGCAAAAATCCCAGAACCACACGGGGGGACCTAGTGAATGACCTGCAGAGAGCTGGGACCAAAGTCACAAAGCCTACCATCAGTAACACACTACGCCGCCAGGGACTCAAATCCTGCAGTGCCAGACGTGTCCCCCTGCTTAAGCCAGTACATGTCCAGGCCCGTCTGAAGTTTGCTAGAGTGCATTTGGATGATCCAGAAGAGGATTGGGAGAATGTCATATGGTCAGATGAAACCAAAATATAACTTTTTGGTAAAAACTCAACTCGTCGTGTTTGGAGGACAAAGAATGCTGAGTTGCATCCAAAGAACACCATACCTACTGTGAAGCATGGGGGTGGAAACATCATGCTTAGGGGCTGTTTTTCTGCAAAGGGACCAGGACGACTGATCCGTGTAAAGGAAAGAATGAATGGGGCCATGTATCGTGAGATTTTGAATGAAAACCTCCTTCCATCAGCAAGGGCATTGAAGATGAAACGTGGCTGGGTCTTTCAGCATGACAATGATCCCAAACACACCGCCCGGGCAACGAAGGAGTGACTTCGTAAGAAGCATTTCAAGGTCCTGGAGTGGCCTAGCCAGTCTCCAGATCTCAACCCCATAGAAAATGTTTGGAGGGAGTTGAAAGTCCGTGTTGCCCAGCGACAGCCCCAAAACATCACTGCTCTAGAGGAGATCTGCATGGAGGAATGGGCCAAAATACCAGCAAAAGTGTGTGAAAACCTTGTGAAGACTTACAGAAAACGTTTGACCTGTGTCATTGCCAACAAAGGGTATATAACAATGTATTGAGAAACTTTTGTTATTGACCAAATACTTATTTTCCACCATAATTCGCAAATAAATTCATTAAAAATCCTACAATGTGAATTTCTGGAATTTCTTTTCTCATTTTGTCTGTCATAGTTGACGTGTACCTATGATGAAAATTACAGGCCTCTCTCATCTTTTTAAGTGGGAGAACATGCACAATTGGTGGCTGACTAAATACTTTTTCCCCCCACTGTAGATCCTTGATGAAAACCTGCTCTAAAGCGCTCAGGATCTCAGACTGGGGTGAAGGTTCCCTTCCAACAGGACACCGACCCTAAGCACACAGCCAAGACAATGCAGGAGTGGCTTCAAGATAAGTCTCTCAATGTCCTTGAGGGGCCCAGCCAGAGCCCGGACTTGAACCCGATTGAAGATCTCTGGATAGACCTGAAAATAGCTGTGCAGCGACGCTCACCATCCAACCTGACAGAGCCTGAGAGGATCTGCAGCGAAGAATGGGAGAACCTCCCCAAATTCATGTGTGCCAAGCTTGTAGCGTCATACCCAAGAAGACTCAAGGCTGTAACCGCTTCCAAAGGTGCTTCAACAAAGTACAGAGTAAAGGGTCTGAATACTTATGTAAATTTAATATTTGTAATACATATGCAAAACATTCTGAAAACCTGCTTTTACTTTGTCATTATGGGGTATTGTGTGTAGATTGAAGAGGGGGGGAAAAAACTATTTAATCCATTTTAGAATAAGGCTGTAACGTAACAAAATGTGGAAAATGTCAAAGTGTCTGAATACTTACCGAAAGCACGATATACCACAAACCCCCGAGGTGCCTTATTGCTATTATAAACTGGTCACCAACGTAATTATAGCAGTAAAAATAAATGTTTTGTCATACCCATGTTATACGGTCTGATATACCATGGCTGTCAGCCAATCAGCATTCAGGGCTTGATCCACCCAGTTTATAATAATGGCTGAACTATATACAGTATCTACAATGTCTGGGTCTGTGCTTTTCACACCAAAGGTTCAAGAGCACAAACCCTGAATGTTTTATCTGCTTATATTTACCCAAAGAAAATATATTGGATCATTGAGGTTAGGATCTGTAGTTATCCATTTCATTATTATTATTAGGTTTTTGGATCAGATATTATGGATTTTACCCCAATTTCCGCTTTAAAGGATGTCACGCTGCTTGCTTAGCGAGTATCACTTCCTCCCGATTCGGCCCATACCTGGCGCGAATTTGGGACCTCTACCTTCTAGCACACGTGACCGCCATCCTGAAGCGTCTTATCAGTCTGCTAGCACATCGTGGAACATGCCTTCCACGTCATTCATTATTTTCAATAGAACGCATAGCCCCTCATTGATTATCCCTTACTTAACTTCTACTACTCCTTTAGATGATGCATCATGGGTGAAAAAAAACATTATTTAAAACTGATTGGAGTTTTTTACAGGAACTTGAATAAGTGTTGTGGTAATTAAACACGTCCATAGACACTGTGTTTGTACATAATAAATATGTAAGGGATAATCCTGCTTATACCAGAGTTGCCCCCCCCAAAAAAAATGAAAGCACACATTTACCAGGATAAAAAAAAAATAAACATAGATATTTACATTTTTATAAGCAAATTCATACTTTCTCATCTTTTGGTTGCATGCGACCCAATCATTCGTTTGATTAGTTCGATATTTATGTTCAATCAATCAATTTTATTTTATATAGCCCTTCTTACATCAGCTAATATCTCGAAGTGCTGTACAGAAACCCAGCCTAAAACCCCAAACAGCTAGTAATGCAGGTGTAGAAGCACGGTGGCTAGGAAAAACTCCCTAGAAAGGCAAAACCTAGGAAGAAACCTAGAGAGGAACCAGGCTATGAGGGGTGGCCAGTCCTCTTCTGGCTGTGCCGGGTGGAGATTATAACAGAACCATGCCAAGATGTTCAAAAATGTTCATAAGTGACAAGCATGGTCAAATAATAATCAGGAATAAATCTCAGTTGGCTTTTCATAGCCGATCATTAGAGTTTAAAACAGCAGGTCTGGGACAGGTAGGGGTTCCATAACCGCAGGCAGAACAGTTTAAACTGGAATAGCAGCAAGGCCAGGCGGACTGGGGATAGCAAGGAGTCACCACGGCCGGTAGTCCCGACGTATGGTCCTAGGGCTCAGGTCTCTCAGTTGGCTTTTCATAGCCGATCATTTAGAGTTGAAAACAGCAGGTCTGGGACAGGTAGGGGTTTCGTAGCCGCAGGCAGAACAGTTGAAACTGGAATAGCAGCAAGGCCAGGCGGACTGGGGGCAGCAGGGTGTCATCATGCCCGGTAGTCCTGACGTATGGTCCTAGGGCTCAGGTTCTCAGAGAGAAAGAGAGAACGAGAGAATTAGAGAGAGCATACTTAAATTCACACAGGACACTGGATAAGACAGGAGAAGTACTCCAGGTATAACCAACTAACCCCAGCCCCCCGACACATAAACTACTGCAGCATAAATACTGGAGGCTGAGACAGGAGCGGTCCGGAGACACTGTGGCCCCATCCGAAGAAACCCCCGGACAGGGCCAAACAGGAAGGATATAACCCCACCCACTCCGCCAAAGCACAGCCCCCGCACCACTAGAGGGATATCCCCAACCACCAACTTACAATCCTGAGACAAGGCCGAGTATAGCCCACAGAGGTCTCCACCACAGCACAAACCAAGGGGGGGGGGGGGCGCCAACCCAGACAGGAAGATCACGTCAGTAACTCAACCCACTCAAGTGACGCACCCCTCCCAGGGACGGCATGAAAGAGCACCAGCAGGCCAGTGACTCAGCCCCTGCAACAGGGTTAGAGGCAGAGAACCCCAGTGGAGAGGGGAACCGGCCTGGCAGAGACAGCAAGGGCTGTTCGTTGCTCCAGCCTTTCCGTTCACCTTCACACTCCTGGGCCAGACTACACTCAATCATATGACCTACTGAAGAGATAAGTCTTCAGTAAAGACTTAAAGGTTGAGACCGAGTCTGCGTCTCTCACATGGGTAGGCAGACTGTTCCATAAAAATGGAGATCTATAGGAGAAAGCCCTGCCTCCCGCTGTTTGCTTAGAAATTCTAGGGACAATTAGGAGGCCTGCGTCTTGTGACCGTAGCGTACGTATTGGTATGTACGGCAGGACCAACTCGGAAAGATAGGTAGGAGCAAGCCCATGTAACGCTTTATAGGTTAACAGTAAAACCTTGAAATCAGCCCTTGCCTTAACAGGAAGCCAGTGTAGGGAAGCTAGCACTGGAGTAATATGATCAAATTTCTTGGTTCTAGTCAGGATTCTAGCAGCCGTATTTAGCACTAACTGAAGTTTATTTAGTGCTTTATCCGGGTAGCCGGAAAATAGAGCATTGCAGTAGTCTAATCTAGAAGTAACAAATGCATGGATTAATTTTTCTGCATCATTTTTGGACAGAACATTTCTGATTTTTGCAATGTTACGTAGATGGAAAAAAGCTGTCCTTGAAACAGTCTTGATATGTTCGTCAAAAGAGAGATCAGGGTCAAGAGTAACGCCTAGGTCCTTCACAGTTTTATTTGAGACGACTTTACAACCATCAAGATGAATTGTCAGATTTAACAGAAGATCTCTTTGTTTCTTGGGACCTAGAACAAGCATCTCTGTTTTGTCCGAGTTTAAAAGTAAAAAGTTTTCAGCCATCCACTTCCTTATGTCTGAAACACAGGCTTCTAGCGAGGGCAATTTTGGGGCTTCACCATGCTTCATTGAAATGTACAGCTGTGTGTCATCCGCATAGCAGTGAAAGTTAACATTATGTTTTCGAATAACATCCCCAAGAGGTAAAATATATAGTGAAAACAATAGTGGTCCTAAAACGGAACCTTGAGGAACACCGAAATGTACAGTTGATTTGTCGGAGGACAGACCATTCACAGAGACAAACTGATATCTTTCCGACAGGTAGGATCTAAACCAGGCCAGAACTTGTCCGTGTAGACCAATTTGGGTTTCCAGTCTCTCCAAAAGAATGTGGTGATCGATGGTGTCAAAGGCAGCACTAAGGTCTAGTAGCACGAGGACAGATGCAGAGCCTCGGTCTGACGCCATTAAAAGGTCATTTACCACCTTCACAAGTGCAGTCTCAGTGCTATGATGGGGTCTAAAACCAGACTGAAGCATTTCGTATACATTGTTTGTCTTCAGAAAGGCAGTGAGTTGCTGCGCAACAGCTTTTTCTAAAATTTTTGAGAGGAATGGAAGATTCGATATTGGCCGATAGTTTTTTATATTTTCCGGGTCAAGGTTTGGCTTTTTCAAGAGAGGCTTTATCACTGCCACTTTTAGTGAGTTTGGTACACATCCGGTGGATAGAGAGCTGTTTATTATGTTCAACATAGGAGGGCCAAGCACAGGAAGCAGCTCCTTCAGCAGTTTAGTAGGAATAGGATCCAGTATGCAGCTTGAAGGTTTAGAGGCCATGATTATTTTCATCATTGTGTCAAGAGATATAGTACTAAAACACTTAAGTGTCTCTCCCGATCCCAGGCCCTCGCAGAGCTGTGCAGATCCAGGACAGCTAAGCCCTGGAGGAATACGCAGATTCAAAGAGGAGTCCGTAATTTGCTTTCTAATGGTCATGATCTTTTCCTCAAAGAAGTTCATGAATTTATCACTGCTGAAGTGAAAACCATCCTCTCTTGGGGAATGCTGCTTTTTAGTTAGCTTTGCAACAGTATCAAAAAGAAATTTTGGATTGTTCTTATTTTCCTCGATTAATTTGGAAAAGTAGGATGATCGAGCAGCAGTGAGGGCTCTTCGGTACTGCACGGTACTGTCTTTCCAAGCTAGTCGGAAGACTTCCAGTTTGGTGTGGCGCCATTTCCGTTCCAATTTCCTGGAAGCTTGCTTCAAAGCTCGGGTATTTTCTGTATACCAGGGAGCTAGTTTCTTATGACAAATGTTTTTCGTTTTTAGGGGTGCAACTGCATCTAGGGTATTGTGCAAGGTTAAATTTAGTTCCTCAGTTAAGTGGTTAACTGATTTTTGTCCTCTGACGTCCTTGGGTAGGCAGAAGGGGTCTGGAAGGGCATCAATGAATTTTTGTGTTGTCTGAGAATTTATAGCACGACTTTTGATGCTCCTTGGTTGGGGTCTGAGCAGATTATTTGTTGCGATTGCAAACGTAATAAAATGGTGGTCCGATAGTCCAGGATTTTGTGGAAAAACATTAAGATCTACAACATTTATTCCATGGGACAAAACTAGGTCCAGAGTATGACTGTGGCAGTGAGTAGGTCCAGAGACATGTTGGACAAAACCCACTGAGTCGATAATGGCTCCGTTGCCATGCTTGCTGGCAATGTTCTGATCCCTTGCTTGCTAGCCAGCTAGCTATGGCTAACACAGTCATGACCTCTGCAGCCAGAATAACAGCAAAGTAGCTATTTTCTATTGACATTAACTTGGATACATCCATAACATTGAGCTGATAATGCCAGATTTTCCCTGAATAGCTAGAAAAGTTTGCCTTCTTGTCAGGACACTTGTCAACAATGACTGTTAATAACGAGGAGATTGCATTGCATATCAAACACTAGGCTAGAAGCTAGCTAAATAGTTTGTTGCTAGCAAACCTGACATTATGACAACCAAATTCAAAAATATCAGTTGCTGAAAACATCTGGTCAAACTATAAACATGTGGGAGCATTTGACAGCTTTAGCGGTGGAGGGGACTGGAGAAATTCATGTTCATCACTCACCCACCCCTCTCTCCCCCATAACACTACTCTCTGTGACTGATTGACCTTAGGGTTCGCTGCTGCCCTGTACCGTGGCTCTTAAGGGTCGCACACATGCACCAAATGTGGTTCTCCCTTTCGTCTACCAATCGTTCCGCACGCTGTTGATGTCTGACTGCAGACATTTTCGCGCAATTCTAAATGTAAAACGTGCAATGCCTCAGCATGAAACTGTTATTGGTGTGTCTGAGCCCTTCATTTTCTCAAATCACTTAGGTCATCAGATGCTCCAAAAAATATGTTTCTGCAAAAACAAATCAATAATTACTAGCTTGCCAAGTAAGTTTTTTCCTCAATAGGACCTGTGTTTACAAAGTATCCAATTTCAGTTTGTGTAGTTGTTGGTTGAGCCCTCTGTAACTTCATAGTAAGTACAGTCTGCGTGTGTAGGCGCTTATTGCGTCATGATTGCAAGGTGTCCCCATATCTTTTCCAACTGTCCCGTTATCTGGCTTTAATGTCCATTCTAGAAAGACCTTCTGGACAATCAGAAATGAGTATACAACAATGCTTGGTATAATATAGTTTAATGCAAATTTCAACTAGTATACCATTTTTATATGATTTTGGACAAACTACAGCAACATACTTTGTGTTTTATTCAAATAAGTAAAATGGTATAAAATGACCTGAGAATTTAATCAAGACACATTTCGGTAATGAGAATTTGGGGTGAAAATGTAAAAAAACTAAAAACTACACATCTTAGTCCTCAGAATGATAGTTGATTTTTGCAGATGCATCATGATTTTGTAACTCAATTTGCTAGACATGTTTAAAACTGGTTTCATGAGAATCAACCATTTAAATATTAATTAATAATAATAGTTTAAAACAATATATTAATACAATATTTAAAAAAATAATCAAAGGTTATTTCTCTCTCATTAATATTTAGGCTACATACAGTGCCTTTAGGAAGTATTCATACCCCTTGACTTATTCCACATTTTGTTGTATTACAGCCTGTATTCAAAATGGATTAAATAAATAAAAAATCTCACCATTCTACACACAATACCCCATAGTGACAAAGTGAAAACATGTTTTTAGAATTTGTTTCATATGTATTGAAAATGAAATACATAAATATCTAATTTACATAAGTATTTACACCTCTGAGTGAATACATGTTAGCATCACCTTTGGCAGCGATTACAGTTTTGAGTCTTTCTGGGTAAGTCTCTAAGAGCTTTCCACACCTGGATTGTATACCGAAAAAAAATATAAACACAAAATGCAACAATTTCAACGATTCTACTGAATTACAGTTCATTTCAGGAAATCAGTCAATTGAAATAAATTCATTAGGTGCTAATTTATGTATTTCACATGACTGGGCAGGGGCGCAGCAATGGGTGGGCCTGGGAGGGCATAGGCCAACCCACTTGGGAGCCAGGCCCACCCACTGGGGATCCAGTCCCAGCCAATCAGAATTAGTTTTTCCCCACAAAAGGGCTTTATTATAGACAGAAATACTCCTCAGTTTCATCAGCTGTCCAGGTGGCTGGTCTCAGACGATCCTGCAGGTGAAGAAGCCGGATGTGGAGTTCCTGGGCTTGCGTGGTTACACGTGGTCTGCATTTGTGAGGCCGGTTGGAAGTACTGACAAATTCTCTAAAACAACATTGGAGGTAGAGAAATGAACATTGAATTATCTGGCAACAGCTCAGGTGGACATTCCTGCAGTCAGCATGCCAATTGCAAGCTCCCTCAAAACTTGAGACATCTGTGGCATTGTGTTGTGTGACAATCATTGTTGTGACAGCCGAATATCCAGTTCACCCTGTTAGGGAATTGAATGCTGGAATGTGTACACACCACTGAGTGCACAAAACATTAGGAACATCTGGATGTGGGTACACAGACCTGTGATCAACTGCGGCCCCTCATGACGAGTTCAGATTTTTTGTGGCCCCCACCCCCATCAAAGTTGCCCATCCCTGTTTTAGATTGATCTCCAAAGGCCTGTAGAGAGAGACCTGCTGGTGGATACACACACACACACACACACACACACACACACACACACACACACACTTATGGTGAATGTTCTCTGAAGGAGAGCCAAGTGTGTAGCTGTGGGCAGTCATCTCACAGGGGAAACCAGCATATGTGTGCAGCTAAAGTGCATGGATAGATGTAGGCCTACTCCAAATGAGCCAATGAAAACCAATAGAGCCCAACATTACAACCCCCCCTCTGAGAGGAATAGTAATGCAATGAAAATAATGCAAGTGAATAAACGTCTTTGTGTGTGTGCATTTAAGTGCATGCGTGTGTGTGCGTGTGTGTGTGTGTGTGTGCGCACGTGTGTTTGTGTGTAATGTGTCCAGTGATCAAATCCTGTAACAGTGTGTTCCCGGATGCGGCCACAGATTCAGAAACCTTGGCAATAGTAAATCCTGCTGATTACCCTCTTCTCGGCAAACCCTCTGGCATACCAATCGTTTCCAGCAGCCTTGAGCATGAACAAACATCTGGTCAGTGACGTAAACTACCCAGTAAGGGCCAGGCACGGCAATATTGATACAGTGCTTTATTGATCTAGATCGACACATTCAGAACACATCTAAAGGACAGCAACATTGGCTTAACTTGGTTCAGATAAGCATTTTTTGTTGAGTGTTTCACCTGTTGTGTACTGCTTAGGGTTG
Organism: Coregonus lavaretus; assembly: GCF_964263955.1. Lineage (NCBI taxonomy): Eukaryota > Metazoa > Chordata > Actinopteri > Salmoniformes > Salmonidae > Coregonus > Coregonus lavaretus. The sequence continues at coordinate 36,373,915 of NC_140008.1, read as the reverse complement.
GGGTCAATTAGGGCCTCCCGGGTGGCACAGTGGTCTAAGGCACTGCATTACAGTGCTAGCTGTACCACTAGGCTCTTTCATAGCCGGCCGCAACCGGGAGACCCATGGGGTGGTTCACAATTGGCCCAGCGCCATCCAGGGTAGGGGAGGGTTTGGCCGGCAGGGATGTTCTTGTCCCATCGCACACTAGTGACTTCTGTGGCAGTGCACGCTGACTCGGTCGCCAGGTGTATGGTGTTTCCTCCAGCACATTTGTGCGGCTGGCTTCCGGGTTAAGCGGGCACTCTTTCAAGAAGCAGTGCAGCTCGGTTGGGTTGTGTTTCGAAGGACGCACAACCTTTGCCTCTCCCGTGTCCATACGGGAGTTGCAGCAAAGGGTTGCTTTCATTTCAGGAAATTTAAGGTCCAAGGTCTTCCATTCAGGCTTCTTATCAAGCACTGAATGTGAAATATTCAGTCCCTTCAGAAAGTATTCACACCCCTAGACTTTTTCCACATTTTGTTTTGTTGTGTTACAGCCTGAATTTAAAATTGATTGTCACGCCCTGGCTCTGGGGACTCTTATATGTTGAGCCTGGGTGTGGATTTTCTATGTGTTATTTTCTATGTTTTGTTCTAGTTCATGTATTTCTATGTTGGCCAGGGTGGTTCCCAATCAGAGGCAGCTGTTGCTTGTTGTCTCTGATTGGGGACAATACTTAGGCAGCCTGTTTGGCACTGTTTATTGTGGGATCTTGTTCCGGAAGGTTTGTGTTTGTAACCTAGGACTTCACGTATCGTTTGTTTGTTGTGTTTGTTCGTGAGGTGTACTTAAATAAATAATGTACGCATATCACGCTGCGCCTTGGTCCACTTCATCTTATAACGATCGTGACAGAAGATCCCACCAAAAGAGGACCAAGCAGCGTTTCCAGGAGCAAACGCCGGAGGTTACGTTAGTAGATGTCCTCCTCGGTTGGGGGAAAATCACGGAGGAGGAGGCCGTCCGTTACCGGAGGGCGATGTATGAAAATGCCCAGGCAGGAGAGGAGAAACGGCGCCAACCTTGCCAACGACGGACACCCGAGAGGCAACCCCAATAATTTTTTTTGGGGGGGGCACACGGCGTGGACGACGGGGCAGCAGGAGGCAGCGACAGGGCGTATCTGCAGACTAGGAGAGGAGGCCACCAGGTTACGGGGGCTATTGGTCCAGAGGGAGCAGGAGTTAATTGGTCAGAGGGAGGAGCTACAGGAGGCGTTAAGGGAGAAGGAGAGTGTAGAGGCACGGCGAGAGGAACTGAGTAGGCAGCAGAGGGAGCGGAGGTTTATGAGGAAACCCAGTCCCGCTCCTCGCACCAAGCAAGTGGTGTGTGTCACCAGTCCGGTCCGGCCCGTTCCTGATCCCCGCACTAAGCCAGTGGTGCGTGTTCCCAGTACGGCTCGACCCATTCCTGCTTCCTGCACAAGGCCAGTGGTGTGTGTTCCCAGTACGGTCCGGCCCGTTCCTGCTCCCCACACTAAGTTAGTGGTGCGTGTTCCCAGTACGGCCGGACCCATTCCTGCTCCTCGCACTAAGCCAGTGGTGCGTGTTCCCAGTCCGGCCCGGCCCGTTCCTGCTCCCCGCACCAGGCTAGTGGTGCATATCCAAAGTCAGGCCCGGCCCGTTCCGGCTCCCCGCACCAAGCCAATGGTGCATGTTCCCAGTCCAGCCATGCCTGTTCCTGCTCCCCGCACCAAGCCAATGGTGCGTGTTCCCAGCCCGGTCCGGCCTGTTCCTGCTCTCCGCACCAAGCCAGTGGTGCGCGTCGCCAGCCCGGTCCGGCCTGTACCTGCTCCCCGCACCAAGCCAGTGGTGCGCGTCGCCAGCCCGGTCCGGCCTGTTCCTGCTCCCCGCACCAACCCAGTGGTGCGCGTCGTCAGCCCGGTCCGGCCCGTTCCTGCTCCCCGCACCAAGCTAGTGGTGCGCGTTGTCAGTCCGGCACGGTCCGTGCCTGTTCCACCGGTGCCTGGTCCGGCACCGGTCAGCTGCTCCACACCGGAGCCAGAGCAATCCGCTCCACCGATGTCCAGTCCAGCTCCGGCCAGCGGGGCCAGACCAGACCAGGGGCGCTACGGGGGGGTAGAGAGAGAGTGGTGGTCACGCCCGGAGCCGGATCCGCCTCCGAGGCGGAATGCCCACCCGGCCCCTACCCTCTTGTGTTTGGTTGCCGCGGTCGCAGTCCGCGCCTTTGGGGGGGGGGTACTGTCACGCCCTGGCTCTGGGGACTCTTATATATTGAGCCAGGGTGTGGATTTTCTATGTGTTATTTTCTATGTTTTGTTCTAGTTCATGTATTTCTATGTTGGCCAGGGTGGTTCCCAATCAGAGGCAGCTGTTGCTTGTTGTCTCTGATTGGGGACCATACTTAGGCAGCCTGTTTGGCATTGTTTATTGTGGGATCTTGTTCCGGAAGGTTTGTGTTTGTAACCTCAGACTTCACGTATCGTTTGTTTGTTGTGTTTGTTTGTGTGGTGTACTTAAATAAATAATGTACAAATGTCACGCTGCACCTTGGTCCACTTCATCTTATAACAATCGTGACATTGATTAAATGTTGCTTTTGTGTCACTGGCATACCCACAATACCTCATAATGTCAAAATTGAATTATGTTTTTAGAAATGTTGACAAATTAATACAAAATGAAAAGCTGAAATGTCTTCAGTCAATTAGTACTCTACCCCTTTGTTATGGCAGGACTAAATAAGTTCAGGAGTAAACATTTGCTTAACAAGTAACATAATATGTTTAATGGACTCTGTGTGCAATAATAGTGTTTAACATAATTTTTGAATGACTACCTCATCCCTGTACCCCACACATACAATTATCTGTAAGGTCCCTCAGTCAAGCAGGGAATTTCAAATACAGATTCAACCACAAAGACCAGGTTTTCCAATGCCTCACAAAGAAGGGCACCTATTAGCAGATGCTTAAAAATAAAAAATCTGACATTGAATATCCCTTTGAGAATGGTGAAGTTATTAATTCCACTTTGGATGGTGTATCAATACAACCAGTCGCTACAAAGATACAGGCATCCTTCCTAACTCAGTTGCCGGAGAGGAAGGAAACCGCACAGGGATTTCACCATGAGGTCAATGGTGACTTTAAAACAGTAACAGAGTTCAATGGCTCAGAAAACAGAGGATGGATCAACAACATTGTAGTTACTCCACAATACTAATTGACAGAGTGAAAAGAAGGAAGCCTGTACATAATACAAATATTCCAAAACATGCATCATGTTTGCAATAAGGCACTAAAGTAAACTGCAAAAAATGTGGCAAAGAAATTAACTTTACGTCCTGAATACAAAGTGTTATGTTTGGGGAAAACACTGAGTACCACTCATCATATTTTTAAGTATGGTGGTGGCTGCATCATGGGTATGCTTGTCATTAGCAAAGACTAGGGAGTTTTTTTTGTTGATAAAAATAAACGGAATAGTGCTAAGCACAGGCAAAATCCTAGAGGAAAACATGGTTCAGTCTGCTTTCCAACAGACACTGGGAGACAAATTCACATTTCAGCAGGTCAATAACCTGAAACACTGGGGTGGAAAAAGTACACTATTTTCATACTTGAGTAAAAGTAAAGAAACCTTAATAGGAAATGACATTGAATGTTCCTGTCACGATCGTTAAGAGAAGTGACGGACCAAGGCGCAGCATGATAAGCGTACATTATTTATTAAGTACACCACAACACGAACAAAAACAATAAACGATACGTGAAGTCCTAGGTTAAACACAAACCTTACGGATAAAGATCCCACACCCTAACAGTGCCAAACAGGCTGCCTAAGTATGGTCCCCAATCAGAGACAACGAGCTACAGCCGTCTCTGATTGGGAACCACCCTGGCCAACATAGACATAAACGATCTAGAACACAACACATAGAAAACTAAACAATAAAACCTACACACCCTGGCTCAACATTAAAGAGTCCCCAGAGCCAGGGCGTGACAGTACCCCCCCCCCCCCCCCCCCCCAAAGGTGCGGACTGCGACCGCGCCAACCAAACACAACAGGGGAGGGGCCGGGTGGGCATTGCGCGTGACCACCACTCTCCTTCTACCCCCCCGTAGCGCCCCTGGTCTGGTCTGGCCCCGCTGGCCGGAGCTGGACTAGACACCAGTGGAGCAGATTGCTCTGGCTCCGCAGTGGAATAGCTGAACGGTACCGGACCAGGCACCGGTGGAACAGGCACGGGCCGTGCCGGACTGACGACGTGCACCACTGTCTTGGTGCGGGGAGCAGGAACGGGCCGGACCGGGCTGACGACGCGCACCACTGGCTTGGTGCGGGGAGCAGGAACGGGCCGGACCGGGCTGACAACGCGCACCACTGGCTTGGTGCGAGGGACAGGAACAGGCCGGACTGGGCTGACGACGCGCACCACAGGCTTGGTGCGGGGAGCAGGAACAGGCCGGACCGGGCTGGCGACGCGCACCACTGGCTTGGTGCGGGGAGCAGGAACGGGCCGGACCGGGCTGGCGATGCGCACCACAGGCTTGGTGCGGGGAGCAGGTACGGGCCGGACCGGGCTGACGACGCTCACCACAGGCTTGGTGCGGGGAGCAGGAACGGGCCGGACCGGGCTGACGACGCGCACCACAGGCTTGGTGCGGGGGACAGGAACAGGCCGGACCGGGCTGGCGACGCGCACCACAGGCTTGGTGCGAGGGACAGGAACAGGCCGGACCGGGCTGGCGACGCGCACCACAGGCTTGGTGCGAGGGACAGGAACAGGCCGGGCTGGACTGTGGAGAAGGACTGGAGGTCTGGAGCGGAGAGCTGACACAACCCGTCCTGGCTGAATGCCTATTTCCACACAATCTGTGTGAGGCATCAGCACAGGACGTACAGGGCTGTGCACTCGTACTGGCACTACAGCACGTGGCACTGGCGCAGGATATCCGGGACCGAGGAGGTGTACTGGAGGCCACGAGCGTTGAGCCGGCACACTCCGTCCTGGCGGCATGCCCACCTTAGCACGACACGTGCGTGGTGCTAGCACAGGACGTACAGGACTGTGCCAGAACACTCGCGGCACAGTACGCAGCTCCGCATAACCCGGAATCTGCCCAGTCTCACGCTGCCTAGCCTGAGTACGGGGAGTTGGCTCTGCTCTACCTCTAGACTCCGCCAACCACCCTTCCAGCCCCCCAAACCTGGTGGCATCCTCTCCAAGATCGCTGATGCGCCCTGTAGCTGCCTCCAGCAGCCCCGTCGTCCACGCCGTGTGCCCTCCCCCAAAAATTACTTGGGGTTGCCTCTGGCGTGTCCGTCGTCGGCACGGTTGGCGCCGTTTCTCCTCTCCTGCCTGGGCCATTACTTTAGCCCATGGCCCTCTGCCCGCGAATATGTCCTCCCAAGACCACCATTGGCCCACCTGGGACATCGCCAACTCCTCCTGCTTGGCATGCTGCTTGGTCCTTTTATGGTGGGATCTTCTGTCACGATCGTTATGAGAAGTGACAGACCAAGGCGCAGCGTGATAAGCGTACATTATTTATTAAGTACACCACAACACGAACAAAAACAATAAATGATACGTGAAGTCCTAGGTTAAACACAAACCTTACGGATCAAGATCCCTCACCCTAACAGTGCCAAACAGGCTGCCTAAGTATGGTCCCCAATCAGAGACAACGAGCTACAGCCGTCTCTGATTGGGAACCACCCTGGCCAACATAGACATAAACGATCTAGAACACAACACATAGAAAACTAAACAATAAAACCTACACACCCTGGCTCAACATTAAAGAGTCCCCAGAGCCAGGGCGTGACAGTTCCTGAGTGGATGGATTAGTTACAGTTTTGACTTAAATCGGCTTGAAAATCTATGCCAAGACAACCAACATCTTTATCCTCCCTGTAGGGACATTTATTTTGCAGCACCGACAAATCACGAGACCCTTTCTGCATCCCAATTGGCATCTTATGGGCGTATGGGTGATTCTACAGAAGTGTTGCAAATTGGGGGTTGTAAAAAAAGTATCCTATTTTTCACAATCTTTCAGCACACGTCTTACAATATATGTCAGATAGACATATCTACTACTCACACACTTTGCTTGTATTGTATATTTGAAATATTTACCTGAATTCCTTACCACCCCACTAAATACTGACGATAGGTTACATCACTTCATTCTGTATCAGAAAGTAGGCTGGCCCTCTCTTAAGTCTTGTAGATCAATGTAGATGTTTTTGTTTATAAGGCCCTCTTGTGCAAGCTTCCTTTATACCTTACCTAATTGTTAAATTGCAGACATAGGAGACACCAGACCTGATCACAGGGAAGGCTAACTCTGGAGATCCCTTCAATCTCCACTGAGTTAAGTAGATCTGCTTTTAGTTTTTTTGCACCTTACATGTGGAATGATCTCCAAAGCACTCAAACATGTGAGGAATTTGGGACCCTAGGGCAGGGGTATTCAACTCTAATCCTACAAGGTCCAGAACCTGCTGGTTTTCTGTTAAACCTGATAATTAATTGCATCCACCTGGTGTCCCAGGTCTAAATCAGTCCCTGATTAGAGGGGAACAATGAAAAAAGCAGTGGAACTGGCTTTGACGTCCAGAGTTGAGTTTGAGGGCTCTAGGGCATTTCAGATGGCTGTTAGCGGATCTTTTTACTGAAGAAGAATGTGTTAGTTTTTTATGATTGATTGTGTTTAGCTTTTTGTGTATTGTTGTGTATGTTAACGTGCATATTCATTAATGTGTAGTTTGATGTGTATTGTATCTTGAACAAAAATATAAACACAACATGCAACAATTTCAACGATTTTAACTGAGTTGCAATTCATATAAGAAAATCAGTCAATTGAAATTAATTCATTAGGCCCTCATCTATGGATTTCACATGATTGGGCAGGGGCAAAGCTGGGGATCCCACTGGGGATCCAGGCCCAGCCAATCAGAATGAGTTTTTCCCCACAAAAGGGCTTTATTACAGACAGAAATACTCCTTAGTTTCATCAGCTGTCCGGGTAGCTGGTCTCAGATGATCCCGCAGGTGAAGAAGCCGGATGTGAAGGTCCTGGGCTGGCATGGTTACACGTGGTCTGCGGTTGTGAGGCTGGTTGGAAGTACTGCCAAATTCTCTAAAACAACATTGGAGGTAGATACATGAACATTCAATTATCTGGCAACAGCTCAGGTGGACATTCCTGCAGTCAGCATGCCAATTGCACGCTTCCTCAAAACTTGAGACATCTGTGGCATTGTGTTGTGTGACAAAACTGCACATTTTAGAATGGTATTTTATTGTCCCCAGTACAAGGTGCACCTGTGTAATGATCATGCTGTTCAGCTTCTTGACCTGACAGGTGGATGGATTATCTTGGCAAGGGATAAATGCTCACTAACAGGGATGTAAACAAATTTGTGCACAAAATTTGAGAGAAATAAGCTTTTTGTGTGTATGGAACATGAAACATGGGAACCGCACTTTACATGCGTTTATATTTTTGTTCAGTATATTTTGACCAGAATTGTTGTGATATACAGGGCTTTTCTGAAAAAGAGACCTTGGTCTCAGCTGTGAAAATAAAGGTTAAATAAATGTTTGAAAAGATTCACAACCGAAACATAGATAACAAGTTGCAATGAATAATCTTCTATTACAGATGAGAATATTAATTTTAGTCATCTTAAATATTCCCATTATGCTGGGACAAAGGCATATATCAATTTAATGGAACATTTGGGGAGACAGAAAATATCTTATGGGGCAATCTAAAAAACGGAGCAAATATCATATTCCTTTATTTTTCAGAGTAAAATCTGACCTTGTCTGAAAACATCTATTCCCACAGTTAGTCGGTGTCTCAGTCTGTGTTCAAAATTACAACCTATTTAGTGCACTGCTCTAGTCAAAAGTAGTGCACTACATAGGGAATACGGTGCTACAGTATATAGGACCTCAGTCTGTCGGCAATATTATGAAAGCGCTCACTCTGACTTCCCCAAGTGCATTGCACAGCGTGATGACCGATAAAATTCCATTACACTTAAATGTAAATCCTGTCTCATTGGCCTTCCAAATAAAAACCACCTTTGTGGGGTCCTGAGAACCACAGAGGCTGTCCATCCACCCTTCCCGATAAAAGAGAAAAGCTTAGAGCCATTCATTTTCCTGTGGTTTGATCTATTCATCTCACCTCCTACCTGTGTGTGTCTCGCTGTGTGTGTCTAGGTATGTGAGTCTCACTTTGTGTGTGTCTTGCTGTGTAGAAGAAGAGGAGAGAAGCCATTGTGTGTGTGTGTGTGTGTGTGTGTGTGTGTGTGTGTGTGTGTGTGTGTGTGTGTGTGTGTGTGTGTGTGTGTGTGTGTGTGTGTGTGTGTGTGTGTGTGTGTGTGTGTGTGTGTGTGTTTGTAACTGTGTTTGTAACTGTGTTGGCCACCCAAGTCTTCAGGCAGATCCTCCTCCTAACCTCCCTCAGCTGCTAAAATACCTACAACCCTCACCTCATATCAGACATATGATAAACTACCACTTATACTGTCATTTTCCGCTCAAATCAATTCATGCTAACTTTAATGAACAAAATATCAATAGTTCTAGTGCTAAATATTCTACACTAGAGGGGGTGCTGCTATTGGTAATGACATGTGACAAGCACGTCCATGTTCTGTGGTGGTCTCTTTCTGTCTCCTTCTGAGAGAATCCCCATGCTCTCTGTTTGTTGTGTTAAGCTCCAGCATGTCCAGCTGGTTTTGATTCCACTCCCTAAGATCGCAGAATAAAAGAGTGTGTGTGTGTGTGTGTGTGTGTGTGTGTGTGTGTGTGTGTGTGTGTGTGTGTGTGTGTGTGTGTGTGTGTGTGTGTGTGTGTGTGTGTGTGTGTGTGTGTGTGTGTGTGTGTGTGTGTGCGTGCGTGGAGGTAGGATCTCTTTTTCTCTCTGGTCTCAAATTGAGTTTCTCACCGATTTGGCATTGGGCCCCTGACTAGTGCTGGAGGCCCCGGGCGGTGGGTGTGGGTGTTCTGGGCGGCTGTCACACAGATATCCAGTAAGCCCTGTCATCTACAGCCTCAGACTCCTGAGGGCCAAGAAGAGAGGAGAGGAGAGGGGAGGGGAGTAGCACTAGATACGTGCTGTACTTACTGTAATGCGTAATATCCCACTGGGCACACCACATCATTTCAACATGGAAATGTGGGTCATATTTGGTTGAGACATTGATCAGTGAGATTTCATGTTTTATTTTTTGTCACATACACCGGATAGGTGCAGTAAAATGTGTTGTTTTACAGGGTCAGCCATAGTAGTACGGCGCCCCTTGAGCAAGCCACTTAACCCTAATTTGCTCAAGGGGCGCCGTACTGCACATCGATACATTTTTCACCTTTTTATTCACCCACTAAAAAGACAGCCAGAAGTTTGTTGAATTTTTGGTTTAGTTGTCATCAACATGTGTTATCACTGCGCTTTCAACCAATAAACTTGGATTTGATTTGGATTTGATTTAAAAGCTCAACAACGGCCTAGATCAGATCAAGAGTTGACATGCGATAGCCGACACCCGCATAGCTGGTGCTTTGGTGGTGTCGGAGGTGTAACAGCTGTCAAATCAGAGCGGCTGCTCGTCTGGTCATTGTCACAAAGCCACACCCGCCCCAATCCCAGCCACTCGTGTTAGAAGTTCAGAATGAGAAAGTGTAGGCTACATAGAAATAATGACGCTCAAATTGAAAATCAGTAAACAAAATAGTGAGGATTTCTATCATCCTAATCGAGGTGTAGATTACATCTCACATTCCAGTGTTCCAACTTGTAAACAAGGCTGTATGGGCTTTCTCTTAATGTGACTCTGTGCAGCCAGTGGCAATGTCCGCTTTAGGTATAATGCCAGGAGCCACTTGTGGATTTGACAGCTCTAATGCAGTTCCACCTCAGACACCGTCAAATCAACCGCTAAACGGGTGTCGGCAAGCACGGATCTGATAGAATCTAGCCCAAGGTTCAAATGGGAATACAATATCAGATATTTTGTGTTTATACAACAATGTAATGTGTTATCGCTGTACTTCATCTAATAGCACAACAAAACCTGGATTGCAGTTGAGATTACAGTAAAAGTACATAGTGCAAGTGATCAATGCTGTTCGAGATTCTGTGCATATTATTATAGCAATTGTGCAGATCTCCACAGACCTGCAACTTTTGCGTGCTATCTTGAACATGCATACTTTCTATGATTACATAAGAATACATTATAGTTACAGTAACCTCAAAATGTGGATGTGTTACTAATTTTAAGGTTGAATAAATACTGTTACATTAGTTTGCAAGATAGCCTTAATTTTAGGCTACTCGGCAGTGGACAGGCTCTCTGGCTCTCTCTCTCTCTCTCTCTCTCTCTCTCTCTCTCTCTCTCTCTCTCTCTCTCTCTCTCTCTCTCTCTACAGGATCAAAACACCCCCATCCATCCCGCCATCCCACCATCCCTTCAGGGTTTATTTGTTCAGGTGAGCGTAGTGAAGTGAATATATTGGCTTCTCAGTTGGAGGGCCTAATTACGTCTCGAACCTGCTGCTTTCATCTTGCTCTGCAGGACATGGCGTATCCCGCCGCCGCATCGCTCAGGGCCTAGTTTTAAGGTAAATACCTGGAGGCAAGGCACAAGGAGCACTAGCAGCACACCCATGTCAAAAAGTCAGGTCCTGTGGTCAGATCATGTACTGTAGGCCTAATAGAACGTTTTAGTCTAGCCACCGTCTCCCTTTTGTCCTATCTGACCAAACTCGGTCCTGGGGCCCCCTCGGGTGCACGTTTTGGTTTTTGCCCTAGCACTACACAGCTGTTTCAAATAACCATCTTATCATCAAGCTTTGATTATTTGAACCAGCTGTGTAGTGCTTGGGCAAAAAACAAAACGTGCCCCCAAGGGGGGCCCCAGGACCGAGTTTGGAAACCCTTCCCTAGGCTACTTTATGTTTCACAATGATTATGTCTGTGGGGTGAGTAAAAAAAAGAAGGTGAATCTAAACAGGCATTGAAGAAGTAGTGTTAATGTTTTTGTTATAGCCCACTATCCAGAGAATATGTCCATGTGTTCTCTCTATATTTAGGCAACTTGTCCTACTTTAGCCTATGTCTTGTCTTCAAAAATAAATATAAAATACCAGAAATATGGTGTTGATTCACCAGGGACTATCAAAGCAATATGATATGGACCTTAAACAAATCAAGCACAAGCCGCACTGCTTGAATTATGGGGCTACCTCAGTCGGTATGAGGGTTGACCGTTGCCGTCCAATACTGCTCTCTCGTGGCCACTATCAGACATAAACATAGATGCAGTCTCCAAATTATCACTGATTGATAAGCCCTGTAGAACAGGGATTCCGCGGGCCTACAAAAGGGGGGACATTTGGTTGTGAATTAGCAGTTTTTCTCTTGTCACTCAATTAGCTCATGTCAGCAAAACATTTATAGATTGGTAAATTAGTCTAGCGGCCAGCTATCTACACTTGGTCAAATTACTTATGGTTACTTATAATCATGGTCGAATTACCGACCATTGATTTTGTTACTCACTCTCACTCAGATATCCTATTAAAAACTACAAACATTTCCCTCAACCCTATGGCAAAATTTGCAGAATTGCAGGTAATTAACTCTAAAACTGTTTTTTTTCTATGCTTTTAAGAGGAGGATTCTCAAATGTTTTGCTCGCAAGGTGGGAGAAACACCATTTCGCGTATGGCCCCAAAAATATTTTTTGGGGCCCCCACCCCCATCAAAGTTGCCTATCCCTGCTGTAGAAAATAGGATGATTCTACTGCCTCACGATTTTCCATAACCTATTTCAATTAGTTTTCTAAATAATGTCAGGATTTTTATTTTTTTATCTTTCTACATTTCTATCTAGTATTATATTTAATCATGACAGGAAAACAAACTCGGAAAAACAAATCACAATTCACAACACTTTTCCACTTTGAAAGGGTATAAGGAGAACAACTGATATCATGGAAGGCAGATCTGACCAAGAAATAATCAGACAATCAATCAATTAATATCTAACCAATTCGAGGCAATAGTACAGACGAATATTTTATTTGATTTAGATCTACAGTAGAATTACTCAAAGACTTCAACTTTAACCAGTAGAACACAAATACATAAATAAACCTTTGTTTTATGTGTTTTATTATCTCCTGGATCTTATATACTATAATATACCCTTCTCATGGACACTAAGCCTTGCGTTTCAAGTAAAAATCAGGTGAGGAACCAAGATAACTCATGAACATAAGTTCTAACTTCGTAGCCTGGTCCCAGATCAATTTGTGCTCTTGCCAACTTCATTGCTGTCAGTGTCGAGCTAATTTAATTGACATGACAATGAGTGACAAGAAGTTGGCGTAATAGCACAAACAGACTGGCACTGGTTGAATTTCCACGTAATTTCAACCCCAAAAACCTATGTGATGATGTTGAATCAACACGTAAAATAGGGGGAAGAACAAAAATATAAACGCAACATGCAACAATTTCAACGATTTGACTGATTTACAGTTCATATAGGGAAATCAGTCAATTGAAATAAATAAATAAATAAATAAGGCCCTAATCTATTAATTTCAGATGACTGGGCAGGGGCGCAGCCATGGGTGGGCCTGGGAGGGCATAGGCCCGCCCACTGGGGAGCCAGGCCCTGCCAATCAGAATTTGTTTTTCCCCACAAAAGGGCATTATTACAGACAGATACTCCTTAGTTTCATCAGCTGTCCGGGTGGCTGTTCTCAGACGATCTCACAGGTGAAGAAGCCGGATGTGGAGGTCCTGGGCTGTCGTGGTTACACGTGGTCTGCGTTTGTGAGGCCGGTTGGACATACTGCCAAATTCTCTAAAATGACATTGAAGGTGCTTATGGTAGAGAAATGTACATTCAGTTCTCTGGCAACAGCTCTGGTGGACATTCCTGCAGTCAGCATGCCAATTGCACGCTCCCTCAAAACTTGAGACATCTGTGGCCTTGTGTTGTGTGACAAAACTGCACATTTTAGAGTGGCCTTTTATTGTCCCTAGCACAATGTGCACCTGTGTAATAATCAGGGGTGCAACTTTGGTTTTAGAAGTGGGGGGGACATAATAATTATTATTATTTGATTTTATTCTTTCAGTCGGATAAACACGCCAAACAGCCTACCTGACCGCTTGGAGGCGTCCGCATGGTCATAAAGCACGCCGTTGACTCGTTTTGTATCACATTCCAATGATGAAACTGGGGGGGACAAAAAATGCAATTTCAGAATGTCGGGGGTACATGTCCCCCCCGTAATGATCACGCTGTTTAATCAGCTTCTTGACATGCCACACCTGTCAGGTGGATGGATTCTCTTGGCAATGAAGAAATGCTCACTAACAGGGATGTAAACAAATTTGTGCACAACATTTTAGAGAAATAAGCTTTTTGGAAAATGTCTGAGATCTTTTATTTCAGCTCATGAAACATGGGACCAACACTTTACATGTTGCATTTATTTTTTTGTTCAGTATAAGTGGATATACATCATCATCGAAAGGGCATTTCGTATTTTTTTCACCCAACTTTTAACCTAAATCTTTTAACCTAAGAAATTATTTAATTCACGTTAGTTGACAACTCAACCAAATGTAAATCAAAACTAGACGTTGAACTGACATCTGTGTCCAGTGGGTGGCTACTAACTTCAGTGATAAACATGAATTATTCAATCATATAGGTAGTGTTCTGTTGATCAGTATTATGCCTTCATGGAAGGTGAGAGGGCTACTCCAAATGGCCAAAGCGAAGCAGGGTCAAAGGTCAAGCCAACAGCATGCAGGCACAGAGGTGGTTTTACAGTAAAGAGGAGAAAGTAATGTTAGCAGCAATGGGAAGAGCAAATACTAAGGAATAATCTCTTAATTTTCCAATTTCCATCAATGAATACGACAATCTTCAATGGGGCAAATAAAGAAGAGAAGGACATCATTGTCAAATGTAAAGAAAAAAAATGCACTCCTAACTCTAGAAACTATGCTAGGAAAATACCAGGAAAATAAATACTCCCCGCACCAGACTTCTAATTCAAAACCTCTCAAATAAATAAAAAGCAAGACTTGGTAAACTAGACCTATGATAAGGTATTTCACATCCACAGTATGCTGAAAATGTTCATAAATAATATGATGGGGGTTCTGTTTGTATTTAATAGTGATGCTTATAACATGTGACTGTGCAGAATACCTTTATAAATGTTTTGTGTAATTAATAAAGGTAGCCATCATATTAACACATACGTTCCTTTATCAAATAATGTAGAGTTTTAGGTTGCACCACATTGCACCACATTAATTGCAATATGATAAATAGTACATTAATACTGGATAAAATTTCAACTGGGGGAAAGGGGCACTCCACCATTGCACTCCACACCTCATCTTTCATTCAGCAGGATGATGCCTACTGGGTTCGAGGGGCTGTGCATGATGTCCTCTCAGACTAGAAGGCCTCCTCCTAACCCTCAGCCTAGAGGCTGCACATGTCAGCTCTGTCCCAACTGGGTTCTCTCAGTTACCCAACTGAAGCTAGGACAGCAATACACTGGCCCATAAGGGACATTCAGCTGTTGAACAAACAGTTGTTGGCCACCCCACCTGCAATCCCCTCCTCCCTTGTCATGGTGAAGGTCCCTTCGTTTTGTGCGTGCAGGACCGTAGGACTGCATGGTTTACTGTGCCACTGTGTATGTTGTTAGCTGGGTTGTAAGCTGAGTGTCTTTGGTGATGTTGTGGCCAGAGTAACAGAGTGGGAGTGGGCTCCTGCCGGCCTCACACTCTCACATCTGTGGCGAGAGCTATAGCGAGCCGCGGTGCTAAGCTAACGGATGCGAGGCAGCACAGAGAGTAGTAATCGAGTAGCCATACAGGTACAGCAGTGTTGGTCCAGTGTTGGGCCCTGCCCCTGGCCCCAGTGTCATCACTAGGCACCGGTCCGTGTCATCATAAGGCGCCCACAGGGTCTTGGGAGCCATTTTGGAGGGGAGACTCATTCTGTATGGGGGACTAAACCAATAGAAAAGAAAGACAGAATAAGACTCCAATGTTTGGCACCTACAGCATATTTGTGAATATAGATGAATGGAAAGTCAATAAGGTTTGTGAGCTAGTTGGCTGGGTGGTTTTGAGGGCTTACCTGTCTAGATTTTCGGGGAGGGTGAGGGTGTGTTGAGTGGCACTTATTTTTCTGTAAGAAAAGTTACAGTATATTAACCATGTTAGTGAATTGTGATATAAATGGGTTAAAAGCATCATACCAAACAAATCTCACGGTTGGAAAGTGCTATGTGGGTTCTACCTTCTGATGCAGGCGGTAGTGAAGATTACGGTCCGACAGCCAGGAATGTTTCAGTGACTGTGAGGCACTCATCCTCCAACTAGGGAACACACCCACAAACAAACATGCATTATTGAAACACACACTATCACAGCGATACACAGGTCTACAACTGAATAATAATACAACCTTAGAGAACACACACACACAAAGTAACACACAGTAACTTTCACCTATTGCTCTTGACCAGCAGGCGTGTGATGAAGTCTTTGGCCTCCTCAGAGATGTCTGTAAACTCCTCCTCCTCAAAGTTCCACTGACAGGCCAGGATGTTGTTCAGAGTCTCATTGTCATCGTCACCCAGGAATGGAGACAGACCAGTCAGCCTGGAGGCACAGCGAGAGAGGTGAGACACAGTGATGACTGTGAGGATAAGTGATCCAAAAAGCTCTGACAAAAGGCTAGGAGGCTGAAACGTTAGCTATTAATACCATGCATGCCCCGTTGTGCGGGAGCTGGTTTCCTTTGAATAGTGTTATTTAGGGGACAGCACATTGAGTTAGAACCATGTCGCTGTAGTGTATTTTTGATGTCACCCATCCACATCTTAGGGTAGGTAGCTTGTGTACTGAATGTGAGTATGATAATGTAAATGTTGTTTATGAGGACTCACAGCATGTATGTGATGACCCCCAGACTCCACATGTCCGTAGGGAATGAAACAAATTCATAGTTGATGACTTCCGGAGCTAGGAATTCCGGCGTTCCAAAATTAATCCTCAATTTTTCCCTGGGCTTATACCTGAGACAGGGATAGAGGAGGGAATGAGGAGAGAAGAGTGGTAAGAACGTGTAGAGAATGAACCTAAAGAGAGACAGAGAAATAGACCATATATACAGTACCAGTCAAATGTTTCGACACACCTACTCGTTCAAGGGTTTTTCTTTATTTTTACTATTTTCTACATTGTATAATACTAGTGAAGACATCAGAACTATGAAATAACACATATGGAATCATGTAGTAACCAAAAAAGTGTTAAACAAATCAACATATATTTTATAATTGAGATTCTTCAAAGTAGCCACCCTTTGCCTTGATAACAGCTTTGCACAAAAATAAAAACCCTTAAATGAGTAGTTGTGTCGAAAATGTTGTATGGTACTGTATATATTTGTATCTTACCTTCTTGCAAGCCCAAAGTCAATTATTTTGATCTTGTTTGTAGCTCTGCTCACACACAGAATGTTCTCCGGCTAGGAAAGAACACAAAAGAGTGAAACAAAGAAACTAGCTACCTATTCTAAGACGATGACAGAAAGGTGGTAATACAGGCAAGGTAATCAAGAAAGAGAAATAGGCAGAGGAGAAAATGGGAAAGAGATGGATCCTCAAAAAGTTATTCAGCTGCACCATCGAGAGCATCCTTACCGGTTGCATCACCTCCTGGTAAGGCAACTGCTCGGCATCTGACTGTAAGGCGCTACAGAGGTTAGTGCGTACGGCCCAGTACATCACTGGGGCCAAGCTTCCGACCATCCAGGACTTATATACTAGACGGTGTCAGAGGAAGGCCCAAAAAATTGTCAAAGACTCCAGTCACCCAACTCATAGATTATTTTCTCTGCTACCGCACAGCAAGCAGTACCGGAGCGCCAAGTCTAGGTCCAAAAGGCTCCTTAACAGCTTCTAACCCCAATCCATAAGACTGCTGAACAATTAATCAAATGGCCACCCTGACTATTTACACTGGGTTGGTGTGAGGTGTGACCCAGGTGCGGTGCAGGATATACAGTAGGCAGTAGGCATAGATGGTGAAACAAAGATCTTTACTGGTGGTCCCGAAGCCAGAATACAAAATAACAGACTTATCACGATAAAAGAAAGGCGGAGCAAATAAGTCTCCAAAAACCGGCTGACAGCCAAAATACGAAATACTACCAATGACTGAAACAAATAACGAAACAGGGAGAACACTTCTCAAGTACCTGTATATAGGTCTCCGATCAGACACTGATTAGTACTGCTGAGCATAGAGAAACTAGTAGAGAAAACTGAGCAAGGGAACACAGGGAAGTGAGGGCATAAATACACAGGTGAACAGGTAGACACAGGTGACACCAATAGGATGATGATTAGTCCAGACTGTGAGAAAGGAGGTGCCTAAGGTTGTCGGAGGATGACACCTAGTGGGTCGCTCCGGAACTCTAACCCCCTCCTGTAACAGTCCCCCCCCCCCCCCCCCTTTGTTTTTACACTGCTGCTACTCGCTGTTTATTATCTATGCATAGTCACTTTATCCCTACCTACATGTAAAAATTACCTCAACTAACCTGTACCCCCGCACATTGACTCGGTACTGGTACCCCCTGTATATAGCCTCGTTATTGTTATTTTATTGTTTTTTATGTTTATTTTGTAAATCTTTTCTTAACTCTATTTCTTGAACTGCATTGTTGGTTAAGGGCTCGTAAGTAAGCATTTCACGGTAAGGTTGTATTCGGCGCATGTGACAAATAGAATTTGATTGGATTTGAATAACAAATGAAGACCTAGAGAGTGAGTCATATACCTTGAGGTCTAGATGTAAGATGTACATCTTGTGCATGTACTGTAGTCCCTCACAGATCTGTCGGATGAACAGCACCGTGTCTAGCTCTGTCAGGTTGTAGTTCTCATCTATGATCCGGTCAAACAGCTCCCCACCATCCACACTGTATAGAAGTGAGAAATACAGTCACACACATTCTAGGTGGAAGGGCGGAGAGAGATACCATCACACACAGGAATATGGAGAGGTGAGATATGGTGTAGCGCAAAGAGGAGAAATACACACACTTTAGATACTTTATTTGAATCGTCAAAAGGATTCAAACATTTCGAAGGCCACAGACGCAAACTCATGAATACACACACACATATACATATATATACCTGTATATACACAGAGAGAAAGAGAGAGAGAGGGGGACCCACTATTCCATGACGAGGATGATGTCGTGGCGTGACTCGAAGGCAGCGTAGAGCTGGATCAGGTTGGCATGATTCAGCTGGTTCATCACCTGGATCTCATTCTTCACCACGTCCTGGGAAACAGGCCAATACATTAAACATTAGATCGACAGACACACAGACAGACACACAGACACACAGACACACAACCCCAGCGTGGTCCGTTATTGAGACCTACAGTACCACACAGAAACCTGAGCCAGTTACGGCTTTGACCCTGGTTTTGGTAGGCTAACTACACTTTATGAATATCTAAAATGATAACGTAATCATTCAGCTATGCACTGCCACAGACATCTGACGGCTATCTCATCTCACATGTCACACTAAGCTGAGATGAGACTGACTGACATATTGCCACATGTGCCGTGGGTATTAGGGTGATTAAGCTATATCTATTTAAAAATGTTATTCTATTCTTTATGGCGTTGTGCTATGATAAAATATCCATCCATCTTCATGGTGGGGACATTGGACACATACTGTACAACTGATATCAATGGCTTCTTTCCAAATGGCACCATATTCCCTATGTAGAGCATTACTTTTGACCAGGGCCCTAATCAAAAGTAGTGCACTAGGTAGTGAATAGGGTGTCATTTGGGACACACACATTCTACAAGGCATATGCTATCAATGTCTGAAATGTATACCTGGGAGGCCTATTTTAAAGTATATATTTCAGGTCTAATATTTAGATCAAGGTCTTTACCTTCTCTTTCTGGCTCTTGGCTTTGATAATCTTGGCAGCCAACTTCAGTCCAGAAGAGTTCTCTACGCATTTATGGACTTGTCCAAAACGTCCCCTATGAACCCAAAGTCACATACAGAGAAACACATTCATAAACAGTGATGCTTCGGGACACCCTGTTCTTTTTGTCTAGGCTAAGCTAAGGATAGTACAGTAATAACTTTATAGTAATGTTTCCTTTTCTATATCAGGCTTTTGGGGTTGTCATTATAGGGCGTAGGCATGACAAACGCTCTCTCTCTCTGTAATGACGTCAATCAGTAATATGAATTATGTGTCACTATTGCAGCTATCTGGGAGATGTGTTAGCGTGCAGAGCAGTAATACAGTAATCAACAGATACAGAGCCTGGGTTTAACACTTTCTGGTTGGCTGGTTGCTTCAGAGACACCTGTCACACACACACACACACACAGTGGTGTAAAGTACTTAAGTAAAAATTGTTCAAAGTACAACTTGGGTTGTTTTTTTGGTGTATCTGTACTTTACTATTATATTTTGGACTACTTTTACTTTTACTTCGCCACATTCTTAAAGAAAAAAATTAACTTTATACTCCGTACATTTTCCCTGACACCGAAAGGTACTCGTTACATTTTAAACGCTTAGCAGGACAGGAAAATTGTCAAATTCACGCACTTATCAAGAGAACATCCTGGTCATCCCTACTGCCTCTGATCTGGTGGACTCACTAAATTATGTCTGCATGTTGGAGTGTGCCTCTGGCTATCCGTTATTTTTAAAAACAAAAAAATTGTGACGTCTGGCTTGCTTAATATAAGGAATTTAAAATGATTTATACTTTTACTTTTGATTCTTAAGTATATTTTAAACCAAATAATTGTATACTTTTACTCAAGTAGTTTACTGGGTGACTTTCACTTTTACTTGAGTCATTTTCTATTAAGGTATCTTTACTTTTTCTCAAGTATGACAATTGGGTACTTTTTCCACCACTGCATGCGCGCACACACACACACACACACACACACACACACACTCTGTCATTGCGTAATAAATGCCCCCTGAGCCGTCTAATCATCTGCCATTGAGGGGGCAATTAGAACAGCTCTGGAAAATACTGTAACTGGCCCCACCACAGGTATGAGATTTCCCCTGATATCATTACAGCTGGGGGGGAGTGTGCGTGTGTGTGTGTGTGTGTGTGTGTGTGTGTTTCACATACCGTGGAGTAAAAATAAATGGCCTGACTGTGGTGTTATGAGAGCTGAGGTTGGGGTTTCAGTGTAGCGTGTGTTTGAGGGTCTAATTGAACTGTGAGTGTATTATGAGTCCCCTGCCTGGGCCTGCCATTTCTCTCTCTCTCTCTCTCTCTCTCTCTCTCTCTCTCTCTCTCTCTCTCTCTCTCTCTCTCTCTCTCTCTCTCTCTCTCTCTCTCTCTCTCTCTCTCTCTCTCCTCACGACTCACCCTCCTAGGACCTCCTCTCTGTTAATGGTGTAGAAGGTAGTAACCTGGTGAGGTTTAGGAGTCACGATGCGGTGGTCAAAGGGGGCTGCTGGCGGAGGGCTAGAGTCTGGAGAGAAGAGAGAGATGGAGGAAAGGAGAGGGATAAGGGATAAGGGATATAGATGGGCAGAAAGGGAGTGAGGGGACAGAAGCGAGGATAGGGAGGAGCATACAGAAGATAGATTAGTGTCTGTTCTGTCTTAGTAACCAAACAGATCATATGGTGTCATGCCAGCATTTCATAATCCAATATGCCAGCTGTGTCATGTTCGTGAACTTCATACATGCATAGTGTTAAAGGGATACTTCGGGATTTTGTCAATGAGGCCTTTTATCTACTTCCCCAGAGTCAGATGAACTCGTGGATACCATTTCTATGTCTCTGCGTGCAGTTTGAAGGTAGTTGCTAACTAGCACTAGCGCAATTGCTAACTAGCGTTAGCGCAATGTCTGGAAGTCTATAGGTATCTACTAGCATACTAGTAGATACCCATAGACTTCCAGTCATTGCGCAAACGCTAGTTAGCATTGGCTCTTGAAACTACCTTTAACTTCCTTCATTCTGGACACAGTGACATAAACATCGTATCCACGAGTTCATCTGACTCTGGGGAAGTAGAGTCAGATGAATCCCGAAGTATCCCGTTAAGTAAAGTGACCTGTGGTGTTAGTGACTGAAAGTCTAATATCCCTAACTAGAAAGACAGTAGTAGATAGGGTTTCTTAATGTTTATCAGCCTGCTTGCCCATACAAGGTAATATCAAGATACTTCACTTAATTTACAGAAGATATCTCAATACCTTATTTTATTTTAGGAATGTTGCCACAATGGCAACAAAACTCAAAATTAGCTTTGTTTTCAAACTTTTGTCAGTTTCCCATTCTGCAAAATAATGAACCTCACCAATGATGTACTCTTTTGGCTGTCCATTATCCACCTCCTCTTCCTTCTCCGTCTTCTCTGCCTCTGATTGGGCAGCCTGAAGCTCTGCCCCCTCAGGAACTCCTCCTTCCTCCTCCTCCCCCTCTTTCCTCTCCTCCACTCGACTCTTTTTTAAGTCATCTTTCACCAAATACTCCTCTTTAACGCCACGTTTACTGCTGGCAGCCACTTCACCTAACTCCTCAGAACTAAATAACAAACAAACATCAAACAAATATCAAAACAACTATCAATTGTGTTAAGTAATTAGCCAGTAGTTATTTTGGTAAACGTATACAGAAGTTGAGATTTGCAGTCATAGTAATGTCATAAGATGGGTTGAGTGTCGAAAGGTACCTTTCTAGAGGTTCTGATGACTCTTTCTCCCCTCCTTCCCTTCTCTTCTCCAAGTCTTCCTCTTGAACGTGCTCCACCTTAATCTTCAGTGCCCCTTCCTCTCCTCCCTCCTCTTCCTCAGGTTCAGATTCACCAAATATATCCCCCTCCTCTTCCTCTTCCTCTTCCTCCCTGGCCCTCTGCTCTTCCTCCTGCTCAGGGGTTTTCCTCTTCTCCTCCTCCTTCCCCTCTAGATCCTCCAGGTCCTCTGGTTGTACGACGAGGGCGCGGGGCATGTCCAGGACCACCCCATTACCATGGGAACGCTCAGCATTCTGCCTGTTGAGCTTCTCTACCTGGTCTAGAAGGAGGGCCTCTACAGAGTCTGAGGATGGACAAACAGAAAAGACAACATCATGCTTTGGGGTAGATTCACCCCATCAACATCTTTATTTACCTGGAACGATCATCCTTATTTTCAAAGAGCACCCTTCATTGGACATGTATTACCAAAGAGCACTCCTGCTCTATTTCATTTACATTTATTTAGTTGAGGTGAACTTGGTGTGTCTATCTCTGCTACCTGATGCATCTGGAGGCTTCTTCTTCTGGGCTTTCAGGCACTTCAGGCTGAGTTTGGCCTTGTCCTTCCCATCCCTCATCCCATTGTCCTTTAGCTGACAGGGAGAGAGGAGGAGACATAGAAACATTAAACTTTCATTGCAAACTGGAAAAATCCCCATCAAAATCTGTCTGTTTAAGCTAGAGATATCAGTTAGAAGGTGGCCGAGCTACAGCGGTGTTTGTCAGACCAGAAGACATCCCGAAAATCGGTCTTCTCACGAAAACATCTGTAGCGTCCGAATGGTTTGGCCTACAAACTAATATGGAAAGTTGAGACTCTCACGGACACTTACATGTCGGCTGTTTTGCTCAAGGACCCCAACAAGCATCACGGGACTCCTCTGAAGTCAATACCGCCGATCTGCCAACTTCTGTCTGTAGCGTCCAAACAGTTTGGGCTCCACACTAATATGAACCCTCTATGGAAAGGTGAGTCTTGTTTTGCTCCAGGACACACACAAGCCTCACAAGACTCGCCTGAAGGTAGCCCGGTACCAGTTTAGAAAATGAATGGAAGTATACAGTCTCTTCAGAAAGTATTCACACCCCTTGACTTTTCTATTTTGTTGTGTTAAAAATTGGATTCAAATGGATTTAATTGCCATATCTTTGTCAACGATCTACATAAAATACTCTGTAATGTCAAAGTGAAAGAAAAATTTGAACATTTGTAAAAACTTCATGAAACATAAATCACTAATCACTACTAGTGCTTGCATAAGTATTCATCCCCCTTGGCGTTTTTCCTATTTTGTTGCATTACAACCTGTAATTTAAATTGATTTTTATTTGGATTTCATGTAATGGACATACACAAAATAGTCCAAATTGGTGAAGTGAAATGAAAAAATAACTTGGTAAAAAAAATGATACAAAATAAATAACGGAAAAGTGGTACATGCATATGTATTTCACCCCCTTTGCTATGAAGTCCCTAAATAAAATCTGCTGCAACCAATTACCTTCAGAAGTCACATAATTTGTTAAATAAAGTCCACCTGTGTGCAATCTAAGTGTCACATGATCTGTCACATGATCTCAGTATATATACACCTGTTCTGAAAGGCCACAGAGTCTGCAACACCACTGAGCAAGGGGCACCACCAAGCAAGCGGCACCATGAAGACCAAGGAGCTCTCCAAACAGGTCAGGGACAAAGTTGTGGAGAAGTACAGATCAGGGTTGGGCACCCTTAAATCCATTCCAAATCCAAAAAAATATCAGAAACTTTGAACATCCCACGGAGCACCATTAAATCCATTATTAAAACATTGAAAGAATATGGCACCACAACAAACCTGCCAAGAGAGGGCCGCCAACCAAAACTCACGAACCAGGCAAGGAGGGCATTAATCAAAGAGGCAACAAAGATACCAAAGATAACCCTGAAGGAGCTGCAAAGCTCCACAGTGGAGATTGGAGTATCTGTCCATAGGACCACTTTAAGCCGTACACTCCACAGAGCTGGGCTTTACGGAAGAGTGGCCAGAAAAAAGCCATTGCTTAAATAAATAAATAAGCAAACACATTTGGTGTTCGCCAAAAGGAATGTGGGAGACTCACCAAACGTATGGAAGAAGGTACTCTGGACAGATGATACTACAATTGAGCTTTTTGGCCATCACGGAAAAGGCTATGTCTGGCGCAAACCCAACACCTCTTCATCATCAGGAGAACACCATCCCCACAGTGAAGCATGGTGGTGGCAGCATCATGCTGTGGGGATGTTTTTCATCAGCAGTTACTGGGAAACTGGTCAGAATTTAAGGAATGATGGTGCTAAATACAGGGGAATTATTGAGGGAAACCTGTTTCAGTCTTCTAGAGATTTGAGACTGGGACGGAGGTTCACCTTCCAGCAGGACAATGACCCTAAGCATACTGCTAAAGCAACACTTGAGTGGTTTAAGGGGAAACATTTAAATGTCTTGGAATGGCCTAGTCAAAGCCCAGACCTCAATCCAATTGAGAATCTGTGGTGTGACTTAAAGATTGCTGTACACCAGCGGAACCCAACCAACTTGAAGAAGCTGGAGCAGTTTTGCCTTGAAGAATGGGCAAAGATCCCAGTGGCTAGATGTGCCAAGCTTATAGAGACATACCCCAAGAGACTTGCAGCTGTAATTGCTGCAAAAGGTGGCTCGACAAAGTATTGACTTTGGGGGGGTAAATAGTTATGCACGCTGAAGTTTTCAGTTTTTTGGTCTTATTTCTTGTTTGTTTCACAATAAAAAAATAGGCATGTTGTGTAAATCAAATGATACAAACCCCAAAAAATCCATCTTAATTCCAGGTTGTAAGGCAACAAAATAGGAAAAATGCCAAGGGGGGTGAATACTTTCGCAAGCCACTGTATCTTGATTAGATAAATATTCAAACCACTGAGTTAATACATGTTAGAATCACCTTTGGCAGTGATTACAGCTGTGGGTCTTTCTGGGTAAGTCTCCAAGAGCTTTCCACACCTTGATTGTGCAACATTTGCCCATTATTATTTTCAATATTCTTCAAGCTGCGAAATTGGTTGTTGATCATTGCTAGAGAACCATTTTCAGGTCTTGCCATAGATTTTCAAGCAGAGTTAAGTCAAAACTGTAACTCAGCCACTCAGGAACATTCACGGTCTTCTTGGTAAGCATCTCCAGTGCAGATTTGGCCTTGTGTTTTAGGTTATTGTCCTTCTGAAAGGTGAATTACTCTCCCAGTGTCTGGTGGAAAGCAGACTGGACCAGGTTTTCCTCTAGGATCTTGCCTATGCTTTGCTCCATTTCCTTTCTTTTTAATCCTGGAAAACTCCCTAGTCTCCTTAACGATTACAAGCATACTCATAACACGAAGCAGCCACCACTATGCTTGAAAATATGGAGAGTGATATTCAGTAATGTGTTGTATTGGATATGCCCCAAACATAACACTTTGTATTCAGGACAAAAAGGTAATTGCTTTGGCAGATTTTATGCAGAAATTACTTTAGTGCCTTGTTGCAAACCAGATGCATGTTTTGGAATATTTGTATTCTGTACAAATGTCCTTCGTTGCACTCTGTCAATTAGGTTAATATTGTGGAGTAACTACAATTTTGTTGATCCGTCCTCAGTTTTCTCCTATCACAGAGATTAAACTCAGTAACTGTTTTAAAGTCACCAATGGCCTCACCAATACCCATCTACCAATAGATGCCCTTCTTTGCGAGGCATTGGACTCCCTGGTTTTTGTGGTTGAAATTCGACTGATGGACCTTACAGATAATTGTATGTGTGGGGTACAGAGATGAGGTAGTCATAAAAAATTATGTTAAACACTATTATTGCACACATAGTGAGTCCATGCAACTAATTATGTGCTGTATAACGGTTTGAGGATCCGAGGGGGAAGAGGCATTGTAGTGCCCTCTTCTTCACTGTGTTGGTGTGTGTAGACCATGATAGATCCTTAGTTTCCTGTAGTCCATGAACAGCTCCTTTGTCTTGCTGCGCTGAGGGAGAGGCTGGGATGATGGTGTTCATGTGAGCCATGACTTTCAAAGCATTTCATGGCTACAGATGTGAGTGCTATGGTGCGATAGTACCTTGGCGTTCTTGGACACAGGGACTATGGTGGTCTGCTTGAAAATGTCAGTGAAGACACTGGCCAGCTGGTCAACGCATGCTCTGAGTACACATCCTGTTAATCCGTCTGGCCCTGCAGCCTTGTGAATGTTAACCTGTTTAAAGATCTTACTCACATTGGCTATGGAGAGCGTGATCACACAGTCGTCCGGAAGAGCTGGTTCAGTGTTGCTTGCCTTGAAGTGAGCATAGAAGGCAGTTAGCTCATCTGGTAGGCTCACGTCACTGGGCAGCTTGTGTTTAGGTTTGCCTTTGTAATTCGTGATAGTTTGCAAGACCTACCACATCCGATGAGTGTCTGAGCCGGTGTAGTAGGATTCGATCTTAGTCCTGTATTGACGCTCTGTCTGCATGATGGTTTGTCGGAGCGCGTAGCAGGATTTCTTATAAGCATCCGGATTAGTGTCCCGCTCCTTGAAAGCGTCAGCTCTAGCCTTTAACTCAGTGCGGATGTTACCTGTAAACCATTACTTCTGGTTGGGATATGTATGTACAGTATGATCACTGATGTGGTAAATTCCTCAATGCCATCGGATCAATCTCGGAACATAGTACTTCCTGTTTGAGTTTTTGCTTGTATGCAGGAATCAAGAGGATAGAGTTATGGTCAGATTTGCCAAATGGAGTGCGAGGGAGAGCTTTGTATGTGTTTCTGTGTGTGGAGTAAAGGTGATCTAGAGTTTTTTCGCTTCTAGTTGCAGAAATGTTGGTAGAAATTAAGTAAGAATTTTTTTTACATTTTAGTCATTTAGCAGACGCTCTTATCCAGAGCGACTTACAGTTAGTGAGTGCATACATTATACTTTTTTTGAATTGTTTTTTTATTTGTATTTTTTATACTGGCCCCCGTGGGAATCGAACCCACAACCCTGGCGTTGCAAACACCATGCTCTACCAACTGAGCTACCTCCCTGCCAGCCATTCCCTCCCCTACCCTGGACGACGCTGAGCCAATTGTGCGCCGCCCCATGGGTCTCCCGGTCGCGGCCGGCTACGACAGAGCCTGGATTCGAACCAGGATCTCTAGTGGCACAGCTAGCACTGCGATGCAGTGCCTTAGACCACTGCGCCACTCGGGAGACACGGATTTCAGTTTCCTTGCATTAAAATCACCGGCCACTAGGAGCGCCTCTGGATGAGCATTTTCTTGTTTGCTTATGGCCCTATACCGCTACTTGTATGTGGTTCATGGCGGTGAATAGACAGCTACAAAAAATATAGATAAAAACTCTCTTGTTATAGTATGGTCTACAGCTTATCATGAGGAATTCTAACTCAGGCGAGCAGAACCTCGAGACTTCCTTAATATTAGAGATTGCGCACCAGCTGCTGTTAACAAAGAGACACACACCTCCCCCCTTGAGCTTACCCGACGCTGCCGTTCTGTCCTGCCGATGAATAGAAAAACCAGCTAGATGTACAGTATATTAAACATGTCCTTGTTCAGCCACGACTCCGAGAAACATAGGATATTACAATTCTTCAGGTTCCGTTTATAGGATAGTCTCGAACGGAGCACGTCCAGTTTGTTCTCAAGTGATTGTATGTTCACCAATAGAATGGAGGGTAGAGGCGGATTATGTACTCGCCAATCTATTTTCATCAGGGTGCCTTCACATCGGCCTCTCTTTCACCGCCTTTTTCTCTTCCGAGTCTTGGTGATTAGGGCCTGGTCCGGGTTGAGCAGTATGTCCTGCGCCTCTGACTCGTTGAAGTCGAAATCTTCATCCAAATTGAGGTTAGTGATCACTAGACTCCTGAGTGGCGCAGTGGTCTAAGGCACTGCATCGCAGTGCTAACTGTACCACTAGAGATCCTGGTTCGAATCCAGTCTCTGTCGCAGCCGGCCGCGACCGGGAGACTCATGGGCGGCGCACAATTGGCCCAGCGTCGTCCAGGGTAGGGGAGGGAATGGCCGGCAGGGATGTAGCTCAGTTGATAGAGCATGGCGTTTGCAATGCCAGGGTTGTGGGTTTGATTCCCACGGGGGGCCAGTATAAAAAAATAATAATGTATTCACTGAGTGTCTGCTAAATGACTAAAATGTAAATGTATATGTTCTGATGTCCAGAAGCTCTTTTCGGTCATAGGAAACAATGTCAGAAACATAATGCAAAAAAGAAAAGTTACGATCAGCGCAAAAAAACACACAAAATAGCAGAATTTGTCAGGAGCCCGTAAAACGGCTGCTATCCATTGCAGGGGTACATGCCATGGCCCAACCAGAGCTACTGAATCAGCAGAAAGCAGGTATAAATGATACCGGTACCTCAACACACGCACACACACTTAAACTCACACACACGCATAGACTCATGTGCGCACATCACGCACACTCACACACACATACAAAGAGTACAGTATTGTTCAGTTCACACAAACGTACAGACACACAACGATAAACACACAATGTCAATATGTAGCCTGAATACATAAGCACAAAGAATACAGACACACATGGTACTTGGTTCGACATTTGTTAAACCCAAAATATGTTGGCCGCTTCTAAAGCGCTAATAAAATCGACACCAGTCATCTAAAATCCCCACAAGGGCTTTAGTTCTAGGGTTGGGCAATATTATCCCAGCCTTGAGAATAGTACATCCATACGCCCTCCATACAATGGTTGAAGGATAGTTACATGACTAAGCATGGCTAACATGCACAGTGTTAGCCATGCTGGATATGTTGAGATGCCTCCACAAAGCCAACTGTCCAGCTGGTAGACTGATGAATCATGTGGAGTCATTTCACACATTCAGAGAGTTATCCACTAACACAATTCTCCTCTATAAATGTCTGGCTCAGTCTCTATGACTTCTAGACTCCTTCACTGTGAATTTATCCCACATAATGCTAAGGAACCCTAATCGAATTATTTGTCTCATTTTACAGATACTATAGTTCTCTCCACTGCTGTGTATCTGATATGACCAGGGCTGATTATGGACCTTCAACATTTTGAGTGGTGATTCAAACTAGCATATACAACTACAACCTAGCAAAGCCTCTGATCAAGATACAAAGAGGACCAGCAATGGAGTGTCAGCCCTGATATTAAGATACAGAGCCCTGGATTCAATATAAAAATGGAAAAAAGGGTCAGCACTCACTTGATTATGATTTACAATTGAAGCTTTACATTTTCTTTCATAGCAACATGTCTTCATACACCACACACTGGCATACATTTCAGCTAATGGCTTCC
This sequence comes from Coregonus lavaretus, assembly GCF_964263955.1. Taxonomy (NCBI): domain Eukaryota; kingdom Metazoa; phylum Chordata; class Actinopteri; order Salmoniformes; family Salmonidae; genus Coregonus; species Coregonus lavaretus. Next base: position 36,344,633 of record NC_140008.1, on the reverse strand, counting down.
TCAGGGCGTGTGGTGTGTGTAGTGTCCCATACAAACTCACCTTCCTGGCTTGCTTGGTCTTAGCCACTTTACAGCCTCCAGGCTTATTAAACAGCAGCTCAGCCAGCAGGGAGCTTTTCACCACCTCTCCGATGAAACCGATGACCTGATGCATGCCCTCCACCAACCTCTCCACTCCCTCCAGCCTCTGCCCCTGCTGCTCCACCCGCTGGCTGGCCTCCTGCACCACCCCCTGGAGCACCCTGCAGGCCGCAGTCACCTCCTGGGCCTGACCCTCCACCTCCACCCCCTGGATCTGGGTCTTACCCTGGGTCTGGCCCAGACCTCCAGCCGACCCCCAGGCCCCGGCCCGGAGAGAGGCCACCTCCCGCCCCACACCCCCCAGGTCCTGGGACAGGCTGTCCAGCCGGGTGAGGACGGTCTCCTGGAGGTTAAGCAGACGCTCCATCTGGCTGCTTAGAGAGTCCATGCGGCTTTCAGTCTCAACGCACCATGGAGCAATTGCCGGAGAAGAGGAGGAGGAGAAGGAGGAGGAAGAGGGTGAGGATGGTGTGAGGGGTTGTTTGTCAGGTCCAGTGGGTGCACGTATCAGCTTGGTCCCGGCCAGTTTCTGACCGTGAAGAGGGTTGGGGTCGTACACCTTGGCAAGAGAGTTGACCAGACTGGAGCTCATGGTGGGTTCTGCAGCAGAGCGGTCAACCACGGTCAATGGCTGGTTAAACCGTAATGTAACCACCCCTGTTCTTCACACACAGCAGCTACGGTAGCTCTTCCCTGCTCTTCTCAAACACAAGCAAGTTCCTTCCTTGATTAAACAACAGTCAATGGTTGGTTGAACTGAAATGTAACCCTCCTTGTCCTGTACATCCTCTAAATGGGAACCCAGGGTGTTTGTTCCTCTTCCTTATCTTAAACCAGCACCTCTTTTGGAGTCCAGTCCACTAATTACTAGATGATACTCTTTTTTCACTCCTCCTTCACTCAGCAGCTAGCCCTTCTCTCCCTTCTCTCCTCAAACACAGAAATCTCCCTCTGTGGTTATTAGTCCAACCAGAAAACCGTCAGATCGTCTAACCGATTGACTGTTTGACCACTGTATCCTCTTCACAATGGATTAAAGTCCAATAAGTCCAGTTCCAGCTTGTTTACGAAGAACAATGAAATTAAAATAATGTACAGTCAGAGGAGACTGTGAAGAGATACAGAGGACAGAGAGAGGTGCCAGTCAGTCCTTTTCTCTACACAGCTCGACAGAGGGAGAGTTTTAAGAATAGAATGGGGCATAGAGGATGTCCTCCGAAATACAGTGCAGCCCGAATCAGACGTCAGAACCTCACAGTGGTGAGTGGCTAGTGATGGTCACTAGAGGCTGGGGGTTGAGCACTGGTGGGTGCGGAGAGGGGATGCAAGGGATATCTGTGTGACATCTGAGACGCTTCAAAAGCTTCCAGTCAGATGTCACAATCCTGAGAATGTTCTTTTGAAACACAAGCCACGTCTAAAAAAACTAATCAGCCAACATCCAAAGACAAAAAAATTGAAATACAAACAGCCGCTGTGGTGAAGAGTGAAAATAGCGAGGGACAGTTCTGACCATTTGAACCCTGTTGGTTTGAACACAGGAAATGGATTCTTTAATGTCTTGGTTGGTGTGTAAGTTGTTGCTCTCACATTGTTCGTGTGTGTGTGGGTATGTGTGTGTGTGTGTGTGTGTGTGTTGTATGCGGTAACAGGTGGGAGCGCACGCAAGGCCACTTAGACTCTATTAACTCTTCTGAACCTCTGTTACACACACTACACATCGGGGGTATTTCTGAACCTCTCCAAATGCCAACCGACCATTTCCAGGGTCAAATCTTTCCTGGAGAGCCTGCCTTCCACTGATCTCAGTGCCTCGTCTCGAGGCCTGATTCCCATTCAGACCTTCAAAGTTCAAATTGAGCAACTATGATAAGACAAATAGTATAACTGCTGAGTGAATACAACAATTAATAACAGACAAGAGAGGCTGAGTAGGTTTCCAACTTCTTTACTTAAAGGGATAGTTCACCCAAATTACAAAATTACATATTGGTTTCCTTAGCCCGTAAGCAGTCTATGGACAAGGTATGACAGCAATCAATGCTTTGGTTTAGTTTCCCTGGCATTGTTTGCACATGCTAACGTTTGAGCATTCATGGCACAAATCCCATTTTAAGTCATCGGACAGATATTAGCATTTTTCGCATATCATGTTCACATTATCTAAAAGTGACTTTGTTGAGCTTCACAATCAATTTGAGATACTTTTGGATGATTTGGACATGATGCTAATATCGGTCCTATGACTAGAATCGGATTTATGCCACAAATGCTAAAATGTTAGCATGTGGAAACAGTGCCAGGGAAACTAAACCAGGGTTACTCATCAAGACCCAGAGACAAAGTCAATACACAATGGTTATTTTAATCTAGATCATCTGATTCTGCACACCATCCTGTAACACTATACGCCATCAGCTATCCTCTCAGTCATCCCACAGTAATAGACTGAGTTCACAACATGGGAGGAGGGACTGGGAGCATAGATCAGCCCAAACCCAAGGCTACAATAATAGCCTCAAATGAAGAGGAATAGAATTAAGCCCCACTAGCTAGCCGTGCTAAAATAAAGGTATCTGTTACATTGTATAGAAGGTTCAGACTACACAGTATGAGACAGCTTAGCATAGCCACTTGCTACATAATTAGAATTCAGTTTCAGGTTACATATAGGAGATAGCGTAGCATAGCTTAGCCACAAGCTACAATACATTTATAGCCATTGTTGGGACACCCATCTGGTAGATGACTTGTCTAGAATGTGAAGGTAGAGAATGAGAGAGTAAGAGTGGACAAATTATCAGACTCAAAACAAACACACCCCACACACCTATCAAGCCTATCATGTCCTGTACACTAGACCCCTCAACCCACATACCGTCTCTCAAGCCTGACGTTATGTGTCACTGGCTTGTTTATGTTGGTCTGTTTGTTACTAGTATGTATCGGTATGTCCTTTCATGGTCATGCTGACTGGACTGTGTCAGTGACGTCCAGATATGACCCGTTCTCTCACTCCTTCATTCTGAATGTCTGAATGACCTCAGAACCTGGTTTAGTTGAGAGATTGTTTCCATGTAGAGGTAGTTAGTGATGTCAGCTTTGCGAGCTGCTCGCTGACCGATAGGCTACACACTAAATTGGCCACACACACACACACACACACACACACACACACACACACACACACACACACAATGACTTCCTAGTTTCAGACCCTTACAGGGGATTAGGGCCGGTGGAAAGGGTGTGTAAATGGTGTGTTACTGGTTTCCAGGATTATATTATGTAACTTTGCTTATGCCTTCAAGACAACTGTTCGGAAAATAAGTACCCATGAGCCGGGTATTCTGGGTAAACGGTGCCTTCTGACCCTGTGGTATGAGCAATGGGACTGATTTCTCCTCCTAGTGCCGACACATGCACGCACACACGCGCTTACACACACAGACCAAGGCCACACTGAGAAGGCCAGGGTGTTAAAAGAGTAATAACTCCAGCCATCCTCAGTTACCACTTGTGAAACTTGAGATACTTAAAAACCAAACACATACCAAACTCATAACAGGGAATTATTTAGAAACGTACTGCACATACCTAACTTTACAAACTACCGCCAAGCAGTCCTCAAAGGACAGTCTAATGCAAGTCAGCATACTCTATCCTGGTTCTCACCTGTAAGTGAATCTTAAATGTCAATCAAACAGTAGCTAATTAGCTGGAAATAGTCAAGAACCATCACTGATCTCCACTGCTACTGGTCCTCAGAGTCAGAGAGGGTTACTCAGAATTAGAATTGGGATTCTATTTTAATGGAGTTACTCCTGTCCTTCCTTCCCTGACCACTAGAGATCAGGAGAAACATACAAACCCTTCAGGAGGCTACAGAACTGGCCTCATCAGTCACACTGACTGAATCATGTATGAACATGGTAATCCATTGGTTTCCCTGGATGTGTTGCCAACCAATCATACATCAGAGGGTTATAGTTGGGTTGGGATTGGCTCTGTGGTCAAGTGGTTGAATAAAAGTAGAATACAATAGAATACAAACATCCCACTGGGTACAGATGTCAGTTCAACATCTAGTTTTGATTTACATTTGGTTGAGTTTTCAACTAACGTGAATTAAATGTAAAATCAACAAAACATTTCACCATGTCATTGGATTTAGGTTAAAAATTGGGTAAAATATCAAATAAATGCCCTTGCATTAATAACCTTTTGAAATTCCAATCAGTTTTCCACGTTGATTCAACCAGTTTTTGCGAAGTGGGATCGCTTGTCCATGTCCACTGATGTCTACTTGTATATCCCTGTCCTCTCTGAATTATCTCTGTCTCTTCTCTCGGTCTGTCTTTCAAATCTATCTGTCTATCTCAGTCTTTAAAAGCCCAACGCGCTGACAGCCCATAAAGTGGGACTGCAGTGGAATAGCTCTTTAACTACCTGCTGTGATTGCATGTCAGTCAAAAGCTCAATTCAACCCTTTCCTCTCCTCCCTCTCTCCCTGCTCTTCCTTCTCTTTCCTCCTCCCATCTTCCCTCCTCTGTGTCCAGTGCTACATGGGTGATGTAAGAAATAGACAGTCTTCTGCCCCTTTTACACTCACCTTCCCTTCCCTTCCCCCCCTCCCTCCCTCAAAACCCTCAAAATGTCTCCCTAGCTTCTACTTCTCCCACAATCTCCCTCTCCTTCACACTCACTCGGTATGTTTGCCCCTCCCTCCCTCCCTTCCCATCTCTCTATCATTCGCCTTAGGGAGACATGGGATGCAGCTGGGCTGGTCACATGACTCCGGGTCATTAGGGAGACCCAGGGGGAGTCCCAGCTCTAATGACACACTCGCACACGCACATACACAACCACAGATGGATAGGCCACAGGCAAGAGCTACTAAACACACTCATTTTCACACACACAAAACACAACTGCCACAGTTTGTAACCATTCCAATCTATTGCATGAGATACTGCAAGACTACATACATAGTAAGCGATAAAGGCACCTGTTTCTATATGTGTGTATACGATTGCCTTTATGTGCGTCTGCACAGGGTGCATCTGTTTGCATGTGCATCCTTGTGCTTATGTTATATGTGCTCTGAGTTCTGACTATGTGTCAAGCAGCAAGCCCAGTAGGTGCCAGGCTGATCTGCGTTACTAATGAGTTATGCAAACAGTTCATTACCAGACACCAGAGACACACTGGCGTAACGCAGTTTCTCTGGACCCCCGCAAGGTCGGAGTTCGAGCCCCCCCCCACAAAGTGTAGACTACCAATCACTGTCTATGGTGCTGTCTATGTCTATGGTTCTGAAATTGTGACATGTCTATGCGGCTGCATGTCTATTGAATCGATAATACGCTTACTGTGGTGCCAGGGCATGTATAGCTTTTCTTTAGCTAATGAATAAATGTTTATTAGTGGGCCTATCATTTTCTCATGTTAAGCCTAACATTGCACAAAGCTATACACGGTGTCGCAATTGCTGGCTGGTGGAAATAATTTCATGACTTGTTCAGTAAATAAAGTTGGGAATTCAAACATAGCAGATTGTAAAATAAAGTTTCAATGCAACAGCAATCAGCTACCAATAGATTTTGTTGAAAATAAAACTGTCCTACATAGGCTACCTGAACCTACATGACATGAGCCATTCTCTCACTCTCTACCAGTTAGGTAGAAGGTTGTTGGGCGTAAAACCAGTCTATTAAAACCAAATAATAGTCAGTCAACCCTCAAAACCCTAGCTTACAAGGGATTGTTTCATTATGCAGTGTACTATCTATAGCTATATACCATATTAGCGCTGCTACAGTGCCTTGCAAAAGTATTCCTTATTTTGTTGCATTACAACCTGTAATTTAAATGGATTTATATTTGGACTTCATGTAATGGACATACACAAAATAGTCCAAATTGGTGAAGTGAAATGAAAAAAATAGCTTGTTAAAAAAAATTATACAAAATAAATAACGGAAAAGTGGTATGTGCATATGTATTTCACCCCCTTTAATATGAAGCCCCTAAATAAAATCTGGTGCATTACCTTCAGAAGTCACATAATTAGTTACATAAAGTCCACCTGTGTGCAATCTAAGTGTCACATGATCTGTCACATGATCTCAGTATATATACACCTGTTCTGAAAGGCCACAGAGTCTGCAACACCACTAAGCAAGGGGCACCACCAAGCAAGCGGCACCATGAAGACCAAGGAGCTCTCCAAACAGGTCAGGGACAAAGTTGTGGAGAAGTACAGATCAGGGTTGGGTTATAAAAAAATATCATAAACTTTGAACATCCCACAGAGCACCATTAAATCCATTATTAAAAAATGGAAAGAATATGGCACCACAACAAACCTACCAAGAAAGGGCCACCCACCAAAACTCACAGACCAGGCAAGGAGGGCATTAATCAGAGAAGCAACAAAGAGATGAAAGATAACTCTAAAGGGGGTGTAAAGCTCGACAGCGGAGATTGGAGTATCTGTCCATAGGACCACTTTAAGCCGTAGACACCACAGAGCTGGGCTTTACGGAAGAGTGGCCAGAAAAAAGCCATTGCGTAAAGAAAAGAATAAGCAAACACGTTTGGTGTTCGCCAAAAGGCATGTGGGAGACTCACCAAACATATTGAAGAAGGGTCAGATGAGACTAAAATTGAGCTTTTTGGCCATCAAGGAAAAGGCTATGTCTGGCGCAAACCCAACACCTCTCATCACCTTTCATCACCCCGAGAACACCATCCCCACAGTGAAGCATGGTGGTGGCAGCATCATGCTGTGGGGATGTTTTTCATCGGCAGGAACTGGGAAACTGGTCAGAATTTAAGGAATGATGGATGGCGCTAAATACAGGGAAATTCTTGAGGGAAACCTGTTTCAGTTTTCCAGAGATTTGAGACTGGGATGGAGGTTCACCTTCCAGCAGGACAATGACCCTAAGCATACTGCTAAAGTAACACTTCAGTGGTTTATGGGGAAACATTTAAATGTCTTGGAATGGCCTAGTCAAAGCCCAGACCTCAATCCAATTGAGAATCTATGGTATGACTTAAATATTGCTGTAGATCAGTGGAACGCATCCAACTTGAAGGAGCTGGAGCAGTTTTGCCTTGAAAAATGGCTAGATGTGCCAAGCTTATAGACATACCCCAAGAGACTTGCAGCTGTAATTGCTGCAAAAGGTGGCTCTACAAAGTATTGACTTTGGGGGGTGAATAGTTATGCACGCTCAAGTTTTCTGTTTTCTTTGTCTTATTTCTTGTTTGTTTCACAAAAAAATTTATTTAGCATTTTCAAAGTGGTAGGCATGTTGTGTAAATTAATTGATACAAACCCCCCAAAAATCTATTTTAATTCCAGGTTGTAAGGCAACAAAATAGGAAAAATGCCAAGGGGGGTGAATACTTTCGCAAGCCACTGTATTTAGCTGCTATTTATTTTATTATTATTTTATTATTGAAATTCCATAAATTTTGAAGAAAACAAATTGAGATGTGTTACAAAAATCTATACATCCTTCTTTAAAAACAAAAACACATACAAGGTTTTTACATTCAAAGAAATGTGAAAAGCTTAAGAGTATCAATTTATTTCAACACCTTCTCATTCTTACAGAGCATACTATTCAATGTGGCAAAGTAATTCTTTAATTCTACCTTTAAAAATATTGAATAAGATGTTTTTTTCCTTACAAATGTAATTTTATGGATCTGATAATTAGCAAGAATTATATCAAATGTATCACATACTTTTTGTTAGTTGAGAATCTTGGACTATCAAAAACAAAAAGAACATCACAAGCTTGCAGATGGATGTCCCTACTAAATATTTTACCCAAGTCCAGCTGAAGATCCACCCAGAACATAGTCACATACACACATTGGGAAAAACAAGTGATTCTATCCCAGATTGACAAAATGTACATTTCTCATCAACATTTCTAACATATTTACAACAGTGGCGGTCAGTGCCGTTTAAGATGAGGGAATAATTACTTTTTTTAATGAGCATGGCCTTATTTCTATTACAGCATATTGGATGACTGTCATTCATATTCCATTCACCCAGTTCAATGTAACAGCGATAGGTTTAGGCTACTACAAGATACTCACATTTTCACTATACCATAATGAGGTTGCTACAACCTAGCCTATGAATGAAAGTGTACAACGGAGGTGCACACAGGTTGAGATAAATATTTGAGGTGACAGACAGTGACACATTCAATACCGCATTGCAAGCTCTTGCCTGAATCTAGCTGATATTTGGTGTAATCATTAGCCCAACAGTTGCAAACAATAGTTTTTATTGGACAAATAAAATTATGTTAATCCCCGTTTTGTTTCATTTGCTTCCATTTAAGAAACATTTTTCAACAGAATAAGCAGAATGAATACACCCCTGATCAGGCGTAAACACAGTTCACTTTCATGACAGCCACGTTGTATTCCTTCTCGCATCTATGCTCTCTCCTCCTTTCACCGTGTCCCTTCGCTTGTGGACTTCAATGCACAACACATCAGCTGTATGTGACCAGGCGAAAAAACCTTTCCAAGCCAAACCATATCATAACTGCTACACATAGCCTACATCATTGTCACCATATTAGCTAAAGTAACGTCATAGTCAAGATAATAGAACTAACGCTTTAGTAAACCCACTACAATCATGCAGTAACGTTACAGTCAGTAAGCAGCTACACCGGCGGGCCCCGGTGGCAATACATTTGTAAAACCAAAAGGTTACCTTGACTTGAAAGAGTTCCAATGTTGTGTTGGATAGTCATAGCCAGCTAGCTAATATAGCATCCCTCTGTTTGAGCAGGGTGTTTGAGTAGGCTAAACTAGCAAGCTGCATTTGCTAGCTAATTAAGTAAAACTGATCTCTGACAATCTCTCTCTCTATCTCGCTCTTGCTTCTCCTTCATTTTGGAAGAAATTAATTTGTTAAAAACTGTTCAACTATTGTCTTTCTCTCTCTTTGAGTCAACTACCCACCACATGTTATGCACTGCAGTGCTAGCTGTAGCTTATGCTTTCAGTAATAGATTCATTATCTGATTTGTTGATTGGGTGGACAACATGTCAGTTCATGCTGCAAGAGCTGTGATAGGTTAGAGGACGTCCTCCGGAAGTTGTCATAATTACTGTGTAAGTCTATGAAAGGGGGTGAGAACCATGAGCCTCCTAGATTTTGTATTGAATTCAATGTACCCAGAGCAGGACGGAAGCTAGCTGTCCTCCGGCTACCCCATTGTGCTACCCTACAGAGTGCTGTTGAGGCTACTGTAGACCTTCATTGTTTTAATCAATTATTTGGGGACATGTGATTATATTTAGTATATCTAAAAAGGATAACTTTCTTAACGTTTTACCATTTTTATTTTTATGAAATTCACTGAGGAGCTTCCACTGATTTACTAATATTTTAGTTGGACGGGTAATATCAAATTTTAAAGAGTGTGTCCTTCACTTTGTTTGTGAGCACATATTTATATGATAAAGTCCATACCTTTGGCCAATTTACAACATATTGCAAGTTCCACCAATATTTTGCTATTTATTTCATAAGGGTTTTAGAACACCATCTGGTATTGCTTTACACACCATTGTATATTCCTTTGGTGAGACAGGGAGCTCATAGATTGTTAAAAACTCATTGTATGTACACTACCAGTCAAGGGTTTTTCTTTATTTTTACTATTTTCTAGATTGTAGAATAATAGTGAATCAAATCAAATCAAATCAAATTGTGTTTGTCACATGCGCCGAATACAACATGTATTCACCTTACAGTGAAATGCTTAATTACAAGCCCTTAACCAACAATGCAGTTTTAAGAAGGAATGCCAAAACAAATCACACAAAAAAATACAACATCAAATAATACGGAATAAAAGTAACAAATAATTAAAGAGCAGCAGTAATTTCATAGTTTTGATGAAGACATCAAAACTATGAAATAACACATATGGAATCATGTAGTAACCAAAAAAGTGTCACACAAATCGAAATATATGTTATATTTGAGATTCTTCAAATAGTCAACCTTTGCCTTGATGACAGCTTTGCACACTCTTGGCATTCTCTCAACCAGCTTCACCTGGAATGCTTTTCCAACAGTCTTGAAGGAGTTCCTACATATGCTGAGCACTTGTTGGCTGCTTTTCCTTCACTCTGTCATCCGACTCATCCCAAACCATCTCAATTTGGTTGAGGTTGGGGGATTGTGGAGGCCAAGTCATCTGATGCAGCACTCCATCACTCTACTTCTTGGTAAAATAGCCCTTACACAGCCTGGAGGTGTGTTGGGTCATTGTCCTGTTGAAAAATAAATGATAGTCCCACTAAGCCCAAACCAGATGGGCAGAATGCTGTGGTAGCCATGCTGGTTAAGTGTGCCTTGAATTCTAAATAAATCACAGACAGTGTCACCAACAAAGCACTGCCACACCACCACACCTCCTCCTCCATGCTTTACGGTGGGAAATACACATGCGGAGATAATCCGTTCACCCACACCGCGTCTCACGAAGACACGGCGGTTGGAACCAAAAATATCAGATTTGGACTCCAGACCAAAGGACACATTTCCACCAGTCTAATGTCCATTGCTCGTGTTTCTTGGCCCAAGCAAGTCTCTTCTTCTTATTGGTGTCCTTTAGTAGTGGTTTCTTTGCAGCAAATCGACCATGAAGGTCTGATTCACGCAGTCTCTTCTGAACAGTTGATGTTGAGATGTGTCTGTTACTTGAACTCTGTGAAGCATTTATTTGGGCTGCAATTTCTGAGGCTGGTAACTCTAATGAACTTATCATCTGCAGCAGAGGTAACTCTGGGTCTTCCATTCCTGTGGCGGTCCTCATGAGAGCCAGTTTCATCATAGCGCTTGATGGTTTTTGCAACTGCACTTGAAGAAATGTTCAAAGTTCTTGAAATGTTCCGTATTGACTGACCTTCATGTCTTAAAGTAATGATGGACTGTAGTTTCTCTTTGCTTATTTGAGCTGTTCTTTTCATAATATGGACTTGGTCTTTTACCGAATAGGGCTATCTTCTGTATACCCCCCCCTACCTTGTCACAACACAACTGATTGGCTCAAACACATTAAGAAGGAAATAAATTCCACAAATTAACTTTTAAGAAGGCACACCTGTTAATTGAAATGCATTCCAGGTGACTACCTCATGAAGCTGGTTGAGAGAATGCCAAGAGTGTGCAAAGCTGTCATCAAGGCAAAGGGTGGCTATTTGAAGAATCTTAAATATAAAATATATTTTGATTTGTTTAACACTTTTTTGGCTACAACTTGATTCCATATGTGTTATTTCATAGTTTTGATGTCTTCACTATTATTCTACAATGTAGAAAATAGTAAAAATACAGAAAATCCCTTGAATGAGTAGATGTCCATCTGGGTTGGCAGTAAAATGTCCTCCTAAACCAATGTTCTAAAAACAGTGACTTGTTTTTATATTTTATGACAAGATTATTCCATATAACATACTTCTGAGGGGAACAATTATGTTTGTATAGAAGGGACCAACAATTAAGCATTTGTTTGTGGAAATCAGCCAGTTTAACAGGAAGGTTTTCAACTGCATAAGGACATTGCAAAAGGAAACTTAAGCCACCAAATGTATTGAAAATAAGATTTGGTATTGTAAATCAAAAGCTGTTTGGGTCCTTAAAGTAATGCTTTATCCTAGAATTATTTAAGACTTGGTTAAAAGTAGTGAAGTCCAATACATTAAGACCGCCCTCACACAGTGTTTGTAAGAACATATTTTTGTTCACTTTGTGAGGTTTATTTTTCCATATAAAGTTAAACAGTGTCTTATCTAATTGTGAGCAAATAGATTCCGGACTGTCGAGACAGCAGAACACATAAGAGGCTCTAGACAAGCCTTCAGCCTTAGTCAGCAAAACTCTTCCTTGAATGGACAAATCTCTGCCTAACCATGAGTTGACTTATTTTTTTTTATAGCTGAGACAACTGTGGAAAGATTAAGGTTCTTCATTCTCTCCTTTTCTTTTGTAATTTTTATTCCTAAATAAGTAACTGTGTCTTTGACTGGAATACTGCAAGCTTCATTGATATCAGTACCTTTCAGTGCTAAAATGTCACACTTTTTCAAATTCAGATTTAAACCTGAGATCTTTGAAGAAGTTGTAATTACATCAAGGGCTAGAGAAACTTCCAAATGGCTTTAAAGAAAAATAGTGGTATCATCTGCCAATTTGGATATCTTCATTTCTCTTCATCTATCTTAATACCTGTAAAGGAATTCCGGGATACTAGTAGATGTAAAAATCTGAGCTGTCAAGAGGTAGAGGAATGGACTAATTGGGCAACCTTGCCTCACTCCTCTGTTGACTTCAAATCTAGGTGATGTACCAATGGTGACTTTTACAGAGCTATTACTATTTAGCTGCTATTTATTAAAAAATAAATAATAATACACATCAAATAGCCTAACAATGAGGAAAGAAGTAGTCAGATTGAGGATAGATTCAGCCTCTATTTATTGTTGAACTCAGCAAATTTTGTCGGGCTAATAGCCTACACAAATGGGCTGCAATATTCAAGGTAAATTAAATAAAATCAAATTGAATCTAACTTGAGAGACTCCCCATGTCTCCTGAAGTCCTCCTTTTTTGTGTGCAAATGTTTTCAACATGGCCTGTAGGTCCAGGTAGTGGCCCCGACTGTTTTCTATACTGAATATCGCCAACCCAGACAGTCTTTCCTGAGACATTGTGCTGCACACAATTTAAATTTAGTCTTGAATAATGCATGCCAAGACATACCAGAGATGAGGGAATGTTGATATTGCAACCACACAAGTTGCCCAAATAATTTTCTGAACTGAAACTCATAAAGAACTACCTAAGAAGCATTAGGCTCTGATGTGCACTTTTGAACACCTAAGTAAGCTTCATTCATTACACTGGCACCGTCGTAGCCTTGACCATGGCATTTGTTCACCGATATCCAATTTCAATCAGTTAAATGTTTTCTTTGTCAAAGCCTGAGGCACTTTTTCAGTCACATTCCTGAAGCCAAAGAAATAAAAACTTAGCTTCCTAGTACATATGGATGGTTACTGTCAAAATGGTTTATCGGGGCCCCAGAGCTCATCGCTGCGTTGGTGTCCGGTACACCAGTGCAGAGACACCAGAGAGAGGCCGGAAGAGAGAGAACTCCTCCGGGTGAAAACAGCACCAAAAAAGGTCCAGTTGCCAGGAATACAAATACAAATTCCATCTAGACACCGTTGCCCTATAGCACACAAAAACTATACATACCTCGGCCTAAACATCAGCGCCACAGGTAACTTCCACAAAGCTGTGAACGATCTGAGAGACAAGGCAAGAAGGGCCTTCTATGCCATCAAAAGGAACATAAAAATCGACATACAGTACCAATTAGGATCTTGCTAAAAATACTTGAATCAGTTATAAAACCCATTGCCCTTTATGGTTGTGAGGTCTGGGGTCCGCTCACCAACCAAGAATTCACAAAATGGGACAAACACCAAATTGAGACTCTGCATGCAGAATTCTGCAAAAATATCCTCTGTGTACAACGAAAAACACCAAATAATGCATGCAGAGCAGAATTAGGCCGATACCCGCTAATTATCAAAATCCAGAAAAGAGCCGTTAAATTCTATAACCACTTAAAAGGAAGCGATTCCCAAACCTTCCATCACCTACAGAGAGATGAACTTGGAGAAGAGTCCCCAAAGTAAGCTGGTCCGGGGGCTCTGTTCACAAACACAAACAGACCCCACAGAACCCCAGGACAACAACAACAACACAATTAGACCCAACCAAATCATGAGAAAACAAAAAGAGAATTACTTGACACATTGGAAAGAATTAACAGAAAAACAGAGCAAACTAGAATGCTATTTGGCCCTAAACAGAGTACACATTGGCAGAATACCTGACCACTGTGACTGACCCAAACTTAAGGAAAGCTTTGACTATGTACAGACTCAGTGAGCATAGCCTTGCTATTGAGAAAGGCCGCCGTAGGCAGACCTGGCTCTCAAGAGAAGACAGGCTATATGCACACTGCCCACAAAATGAGGTGGAAACTGAGCTGCACTTCCTAACCTCCTGCCTGTATGACCATATTAGAGACATATATTTCCCTCAGATTACAGAGATCCACAAATAATTTGAAAACAAACCCATTTTTGATCAACTCCCTTATCTACTGGGTCAAATACCACAGTGTGCCATCACAGCAGCAATATTTGTGACGTGTTGCCACAAGAAAAGGGCAACCAGTGAAGAACAAACACCATTGTAAATACAACCATATTAATGTGTATTTATTTTCCCATCTGTACTTTAACTATTTGCACATTGTTACAACACTGTATACAGTGGGGAAAACAAGTATTTAGTCAGCCACCAATTGTGCAAGTTCTCCCACTTAAAAAGATGAGAGAGGCCTGTAACTTTCATCATAGGTACACGTCAACTATGACAAACAAAATGAGGGGGAAAAAATCCAGAAAATCACATTGTAGGATTTTTTATGAATTTATTTGCAAATTATGGTGGAAAATAAGTATTTGGTCAATAACAAAAGTTTCTCAATACTTTGTTATATACCCTTTGTTGGCAATGACACAGGTCAAAAGTTCTGTAAGTCTTCACAAGGTTTTCACACACTGTTGCTGGTATTTTGGCCCATTCCTCCATGCAGATCTCCTCTAGAGCAGTGATGTTTTGGGGCTGTCGCTGGGCAACACAGACTTTCAACTCCCTCCGAAGATTTTCTATGGGGTTGAGATCTGGAGACTGGCTAGGCCACTCCAGGACCTTGAAATGCTTCTTACGAAGCCACTCCTTTGTTGCCCGGGCGGTGTGTTTGGGATCATTGTCATGCTGAAAGACCCAGCCACGTTTCATCTTTAATGCCCTTGCTGATGGAAGGAGGTTTTCACTCAAAATCTCACGATACATGACCCCATTCATTATTTCCTTTACACAGATCAGTCATCCTGGTCCCTTTGCAGAAAAACAGCCCCAAAGCATGATGTTTCCACCCCCATGCTTCACAGTAGGTATGGTGTTCTTTGGATGCAACTCAGCATTCTTTGTCCTCCAAACACGACGAGTTGAGTTTTTACCAAAAAGTTATATTTTGGTTTCATCTGACCATATGACATTCTCCCAATCCTCTTCTGGATCATCCAAATGCACTCTAGCAAACTTCAGACGGGCCTGGACATGTACTGGCTTAAGCAGGGGGACACGTCTGGTACTGCAGGATTTGAGTCCCTGGCGGCGTAGTGTGTTACTGATGGTAGGCTTTGTTACTTTGGTCCTAGCTCTCTGCAGGTCATTCACTAGGTCCCCCCGTGTGGTTCTGGGATTTTTGCTCACCGTTCTTGTGATCATTTTGACCCCACAGGGTGAGATCTTGTGTGGAGCCCCAGATCGAGGGAGATTATCAGTGGTCTTGTATGTCTTCCATTTCCTAATAATTGCTCCCACAGTTGATTTCTTCAAACCAAGCTGCTTACCCATTGCAGATTCAGTCTTCCCAGCCTGGTGCAGGTCTACAATTTTGTTTCTGGTGTCCTTTGACAGCTCTTTGGTCTTGGCCATGGTGGAGTTTGGAGTGTGACTGTTTGAGGTTGTGGACGGGTGTCTTTTATACTGATAACAAGTTCAAACAGGTGCTATTAATACAGGTAACGAGTAGAGGACAGAGGAGCCTCTTAAAGAAGAAGTTACAGGTCTGTGAGAGCCAGAAATCTTGCTTGTTTGTTGGTGACCAAATACGTATTTTCCACCATAATTTGCAAATAAATTCATTAAAAATCCTACAATGTGATTTTCTGGAAAATTAAATTCTCATTTTGTCTGTCATCGTTGACGTGTACCTATGATGAAAATTACAGGCCTCTCTCATCTTTTTAAGTGGGAGAACTTGCACAATTGGTGGCTGACTAAATACTTTTTTTCCCCACTGTATATACATACTATGACATTTGACATTTCTTTATTCTTTTGGAACGTCTGAGTATAATGTTTACTGTTAATATTTATTGTTTATTTCAGTTTTGTTTACTATCTACTTCACTTGCTTTGGCAATGTTAACATATGTTTCCCATGCCAATAAAGCCCTTAAATTGAAATTGAAATGAATTGAGAACCATGACACAGAGGTGGGGGTGTTAGTTTAATTTGAATAAGCTTTTATTAATGTTTACCACTGTAGCAGTACAAGTTGAATTTTAAACAAATAGGAGAATGGTTGAATTAGCATTATTTAGAGACCCCCCAATGTTTGACCTTTTTGCATTTTGGGGGTCTGAGACCCAAATAGGCCCCACGTAATTCTCATTCAGAGAGAGTAGAAAAGAGAGAGGGACAAACAGAGATCTTCACATCTTCTGGGTAAAGTGAGAGTAAGTGAATGACTGAGTGAATGAAAGAGAGGGAAGTTAAGCTTGTCCTTTAACTAACGTGTCTTTAGTCACACTGTATTACCGGACACTCTAATGACACGCACAGACCTCACAGAACCACATACTGACATATTAAGCTGTGTTCTTTCTCCACTGACACATACCAACCACATACCCACTCACTCAGTCTCTCTCTAACATACACAGACACACTCTCTCTTTTTTTAACCTCTCAGCTCCTGTCTCTATACTGTAGCTGTCTGCGACAGTCTTTGCCCTTTACAACCCAAATTGAATATCTCTTTCTTACTCTTTGCTTGGTCACTCTACTATGATTGTCTCTCCATCTCTGTCTTTTTACCTCTCTATAGGTGTTAACGACTTTCTTTTCCCTTTGCAACCCAGTTGGGTATCTTTTTTACTTAGTTACTCACTGTGGGAAGAATCCTAACATCCACTTAGTCTAATTTTCACTTAGTCATGCATTGATGTTAATAGGAGACTAAATGACAATTTGACTTAAGTGGAAGTTAGAATTCACCCATCTTTTTGTTGATCACTCTACCTATGGCTGTGTCCTTCTTCCTCCCTCTCTCTCATTCCTTTCTGAGTACGCTAAATCAGTCCAACCACTGGGGAGCCAGACCCACCCAATCAGATTGAGCAAAACAATTCAATAAATGTACGTCTACTTTATGATTTACAGATTATATGGAGTCTAAAACATGATCATCATACTGTAGATACAGTGCATTCGTAAAGTATTCAGACCCCTTGACTTTTTCCACATTTTGTTAAATTACAACCTTATTCTAAAATGGATTAAAGCGAGTCTTCTTGGGTTTGATGCTACAAGCTTGGCAAACCTGTATTTGGGCAGTTTCTCCCATTCTTCTCTACAGATCCTCTTAAGCTCTGTCAGGTTGGATGGGGAGCGTCGCTGCACAGCTATTTTCAGGTCTCTCCAGAGATGTTAGATCGGGTTCAAGTCTGGGCTCTGGCTGGGCCACTCAAGTACATTCAGATACTTGTCCTGAAGTTCTCCTGCGTTGTCTTGGCTGTGTGCATAGGTTCATTGTCATGCAGAGTACGACCCTACCTTACACAGAAAGCGACACAGGTCCTAATCCAGGCACTTGTCATCTCCCGTCTGGATTACTGCAACTCGCTGTTGGCTGGGCTCCCTGCCTGTGCCATTAAACCCCTACAACTTATCCAGAACGCTGCAGCCCATCTGGTGTTCAACCTTCCCAAGTTCTCTAATGTCACCCCGCTCCTCCGCACACTCCACTGGCTTCCAGTTGAGGCTCGCATCTACTACAAGACCATGGTCCTTGCCTACAGAGCTGTGAGGGGAACGGCACCTCCTTACCTTCAGGCTCTGATCAGACCCTACACCCAAACGAGGGCACTACGTTCATCCACCTCTGGCCTGCTAGCCCCCCTACCTCTACGGAAGCACAGTTCCCGCTCAGCCCAGTCAAAGCTATTCGCTGCTCTGGCACCCCAATGGTAGATCAAGCTCCCCCACGACGCCAGGACAGCGGAGTCACTGACCACCTTCCGGGAGACACTTGAAACCCTACCTCTTTAAGGAATACCTAGAATAGTATAAAAGTAATCCTTCTACCTTCCCCACCCCCCCCCCCATAAAAAAAGTGGTTGTCCCACTGGCTATCATAAGTTGAATGCATCAATTTGTAAGTCACTCTGGATAAGAGCGTCTGCTAAATGACGTAAATATAATGTAAATGTGTGTGTTTTTTCCCGTTATTTGTAACTTATTTTGTACATAATGTTTCTGCCACCGTCTCTTATGACCGAAAAGAGCCTGTGGATATCAGGACAACGATTACTCACCTCGTACTGGACAAATAATTTTTCTTTAACGAGTCGGACGCGAAGGATTTACTTCTGACACCCGACAAGGTCCAAATCCCCGTCATTCGCAGGAGAAAGACACAGAGATATCGGGGACGTAGGTCGGGTGCCGCGTAAGGATCCGACGGCGAGTGGGTAACCTGCCTCTACCATCAGTCCTATTAGCCAACGTACAATCATTGGATAATAAAATGGATGAGCTCCGATCAAGAATATCCTACCAACGGGACATTAAAAACTGTTTGTCTATGGAGATTGCATGGCTGTGTGCTCAATTTTATACACCTGTCAGCAACGGGTGTGGCTGAAATAGCCAAATCCATTAATTTGAAGGGGTATCCACATACTTTTGTATATGTTGTGCATGTTACAAATTTGCTTAACGTATGATATGTTACGAATTCTAGCTAGGTGGCTAGGTAGCTAACATTACCTAGCTCGCTAACGTTATCTAGGCTAGGGGTTAGGGTTAGGGTTAAGGTTAGAGTTAAGTTTAGGAGTTAGGTTAAATGGTTAGGGTTAGGGGAAGGGTGAGCTAAAAGGGTTAAGAATAGGGTTAGGTGAAGGGTTAGCTAAAAGGGTTAAGGTTAGGGTTAAGGGAAGGGTTAGCTAATATGCTAAGTAGTTGCAAAGTAGCTAAAAATGTGTAAGTAGTAATTAGATAAAATCAGAAAGTTGTCCATGATGAGATTTGAACTTGCAACCTTTGGGCTACTAGACATTCGCGTTATATGCCGACCCAACCACCATCCTTTTATTTTTGCTTTATGTAACCATATGTCTTATGTAACCATATCAAACGTAACATATCGTACTAAAGGAGTGTCTCAGAATTTACGTACAGAATAATATAAAATGCTCTGAGACCAGGTTGGTCTTTCCTAGCCATTAGGGCCTAGAATCATAGAAACGGATCCTGCAAGCCAGAGAGCTCCCACTCAATGTAAACTAAGCACTAAGGGCCGGTTTAAGCCTAGTCCTGGATTTCAAAGCATGCTCAATGGAGAATCTTCATTTAAATATATTTTTGGTCCAGGACTAGGTTTATTCTGTGTAGGGGAAACCTGTTCTAAGTCTCTTTCATGTAACAACAAAGACTACAAACTATCGCTCTCTTTACAGTTAAAGCCATTTGAGCATGCATTTCAAAGTCGCTATGGATTAACAAGTCTGTTAAAGTGATAATGTGTAATCTTTTAAGACTTCACTTCCGCCTACAGGCCAACTGGTACTTTCACTTTCTCTCTCTCTATCCTCTACCATCTCTGAATTATGAAAAACAACAAAACAGCCTGTGTAGAATTTGCTCCACTAACAAAAATGTCCTAATCTGATGGGTCAAAAGGTGAACAGAAACTCACCTCCGCAAGAAGATTTTACCAGTCACACCTGCACTATCTGAGCGTGCACAAAGCCCTGCAATCATATACCCTTTTTACGCTATCATGCTGACCTACACCTCACCATACTATTTTATTTTTACATGGTCCTTTCCAGCATGGTTCCAGCAACTATAGTGGATGCATAAACCAGCCAGCACAGTACACTTTGGCTCAGCTCAGTAGTATGAATGAACCCATAAAGACAGAAAACTACTAGTACCTGTATGTCTGGGGAGGGTGTTTTCCTGTCCCTCTTCCTCTTGTAGGTGAATAAATTCCAGATCCGTCGCCATAGGAACGATGCCACCAGACACACGCTGCCTACTATCCAGATATTCTTATCCTTCAGAAAGTTCTCCATGTTAACTACTGGTGGTTTTAGATCTCAGGATCCCTGCTCTTCCTCTTCCTCCTGCTCCTCTTCTTCGTCTCAGCTCAAGGCTAGATTATTTCAATCTGTCTCTCTCTTGTCGACTGCGGCGATCGGGTCTCGTGGGGACGATCGGCGGCGGGTTGGGGTTGTTGACATGGGCACCACAGTGGGCACCAGCAGTTACGAAATAGTGAGGCCTATCTTTGTGTCTCTTTCTGACCAATCTGATCGCACTGTCATTCATACACTCCCCCAACTCCTCTCAGTCACTCAGAACAGAACGACAGGCACGTCTCTGTCCAGTCACGTTGTGCCCCCCACCCCCCATTGACCATGTCCCCCCCACCCCCGACCCTCCACCCCGCCTGCCAAGGGACCTAAAAGGAGAGAACATGCTGTCTCAGAGACGAGAGGGGGACAGGTGTGTGTGTGTGCTACTGTTGGCTGGCTGGTATGACGTGTTCGCAGAAACCAAGAGACCATGGCTGTGTCCCAAATGGCACCCTATTCCCTATGGAGTGCATTACTTTTGACCAGAGTCCTTTGGGTGCCATTTGGGATGCAGCCCATGCCTGATATCCTTTAACTTCGTCCACAGCACTTCATGCCTGCAGAGCATATTCTCCATACTCTTGCCTACGTCCACAAGGCGCTAACTATATCTGTTGTTGTGGAGTCGCTTGCTCCTCAGCTCTCTTTTACTCTATATCTTTCTCTCCCTCCCTCCCTCTCACACACACACACACACACACACAAAAGCCAACATGCTCATATGCTCCTGTATGGCCAAGGTGCTAAGTACATATCTGTTGTGCACCTCTCTCTCTCTCTCTCTCTCTCTCTCTCTCTCTCTCTCTCTCTCTCTCTCTCTCTCTCTCTCTCTCTCTCTCTGACACACACACTCTCAGACAACACATACAGTGCCTTCAGAAAGTATTCATACCCCTCGACTTATTCCACATTTTGTTGTGTTACACCCTGAATTCAAAATGGATTAAATATACTGTAATCCAAAGAACAGAAAGAGGGCAGCACTCCGGTAAATAAACTTCAATTGACAAATTGACGCACAAACGTTTCGGGTATGAGCCCTTCTTCAGCGTGCAAGGCAATGACAATCAATGTAACAACATTTCAATTTAAATGAATTTACCGGCGTGCTGTCCTATTTCTGTTCTATAGTTTCTGCTCTGACATGCACTATCAACTGTGGTACCTTATACAGACAGGTGTGTTTCTTTCTAAATCATGTCCTAACAATTCAATTGGTCACAGGTGGACCAATCAAAGTTGTAGTGACATCAAGGATGATCAAAGGAAATTGGATGCACCTGAGCTGTCATGGCAAAGGGGTGCAAGATTGATTGTCTATTGAACATTATAAACTGGGTGGTTGGAGCCCTGAATGTCGATTGGCTGACAGCCGTGGTATATCACACCGTATACCACGGGTATGACAAAACATGTATTTTTACTGCTCTAATTACATTGGTAACCAGTTTATAATAGCAATAAGGCACCTTGGGGGTTTGTGATATATGGCCAATATACCACGACTGCGTTGCGTCGTGCCTAAGAACAGCCCTTAGCCGTGGTATATAGGCCATATACAACACCTCCTCAGTGTGAATACTTATGTAAATCAAATATTTAAGAACTCTTATTTTTCTTAAAACTGCATTGTTGAGTAAGGGCTTGTAAGTAAGCATTTCACGGTAAGGTCTACACCTGTTGTATTTGGCGCATTTGACACATAACATATGATTTTATATTTCTGTATTTCATTTTCAATCAATTTGCAAAACTTTCTGAAAACATGTTTTCACTTTGTCATTATGGGGTATTGTGTGTAGATGGGTGAGAAAAAAAATTATTTAATCCATTTTGAATTCAGGCTGTAACACAACAAAATGTGGAATAATTGAGGTAGGTAAAGAGATTACTTGGGGGACTGCATACTGAGACAGGTCCAGGTCCACTGTCACTGATATCGCCACCCTATCTAGACTGCTGTCTGTGACACCTATCTGTCTGACCAGAGGGGTTGATTTACGGTCGACCGTGCGACGCCACCTCTACACACTGTGAACCAAATCCCAGCGGTGGTCGAAACCTGGTCTCCTGGACCTTTAACAGGCAACAGCAGGTGGGAGAGCAGAGAGCAGGTGTGTTCCCCAAATGGCACCCTATTTCCTATATAGTGCACTATTCCCTATGGGCCCTGGTCAAAAGTAGTGCACCATACAAGGAATATTGTGCCATTTGGGATGCACACAGGGGTTAGAGAGCAAGACCTCTCAGATGTGTGTTTGAAATGAACCTGACCTCAGTAAGGAACAGGGGCCTCATTTATCAAAGGTGCGTGTGCACAAAAAAGACTCTAAACCTAGCATGCGCCAGTTTTCCCACAAAGGTTGGTATTTATAAATGTTGAACTTGACGGGAAAGTGTGTCTCCACTCAAATCTCAGGCCATGCGTATGCACAACTTCTAGTGGTTGATCAACTGTATTACAAGCAAATATTGTTCTTTGGGGGGAAATGGAGGTGTTTGATGCACGGGAACAAATATTAGGCAACCATTTATCCAGTGCTCATTCAATAGCCAGCCATGCTTGAAAGTAAATAGACTGGTAGCCGACAGTATGGGTAGGCTACAGTATTGCTGTGCGAAAGGAGGGCAATATAATAGCCTATTTAATCTCAGAGCCTATACCAAGGCAGGAGATAGAAACACAATCATGTATTGATAAACAAAATATTGGACAACAATTTGTCTTTTGCATAGAAGTGTGGGCTGTAGGCAGCATTTACTTTGAAATTGTTCAATAGACCATCAATCTTGCAGAATGCGCGGCCACTGTTTGGCACACGCTATAGGTGGCATGCATTTTTATGTTAAAAAAAGTCACTACAAAATATTAAAATATTCTGCCCACACAAATACAGAAATTGTCATGGCCCAGTTCCAACATCTCCAAATAATACAGCAAATTAGTTTTTGTTATCATAAAAGGTTAATGGAGGGCATTTTCCAGGCTGGGTTGAAAAATGATGTATACAGTATAAGCCCTGGATTGCTGATGCTACAGTATGTATTGGCCATTGAGAGGCTTTGAAGCCACCGGTCGGCCATATTGGCACTCCCCAGTAGGAGCAGTCCTCCATAGGAATGAATGGAATTCTACAGTATTTCAATTCGATGTTTCATGGACAAAATTACATGTATTTAAGGATTTTTCTGTTGTAGTGGGAACAGTAACATTAGTAATCTAAAAAAAAAAGTATACTTTAAGGAAAATGTTTTTATATATGTTTTTTTTTTTTCAGAAATTGCTCACATAATATAATGTAAAAGTATGCATTAAGGTATCTGTAACATAATTAATGTGGCAAAAACAAATGTAGACATGAATAAATTAATTTCTATAGCTTCCAAAATATGTTTTACAATGGTGGGGGAGTGCCAGATCTAGTGTATATATAAATTATTGTTGCAACGCTCGTTCACGAGTGCAGAAATATGATATGGCTCTGATAAAAAAAAATTTAATGGTATACTGTATGTTGCGTGCCACAGATAAATCCCAATAATTTGTTGCGCACTCAAATCCTAGAATCTCCACATATGCCAAAATGTATAGAGAAATGTACGCACGGTTGATAAATGAGGCCTCTGAAGAGGAGCCGCCTTGTAAAAGCAGTTACAGGACAGTGTGTGTCGTGTCAAAACACATGCTTTTCTTAGATAAAAAAGATCAAGAGCAAGAGAGAGAGTATATTCGAAAGGATTGGCCTGAGCAAGGTGCTGTGCAGAATCACTGATCAAGAAATCATTGCGCATTACACATACAGTACCAGTCAAAAGTTTGGACACACCTACTAATTTAAGTGTTTTTCTTTATTTTTACTATTTTCTACATTGTAGAATAATAGGGAAGACATCAAAACTATGAAATAACGCATATGGATCATGTAGTAAACAAAAAATAGTTAAACAAATCAAAATATATTTTATATTTGAGATTCTTCAAATAGCCACCCTTTGCCTTGATGACAGCTTTGCCCACTCTTGGCATTCTCTCAACCAGCTTCACCAGGAATGCTTTTCCAACCGTCTTGAAGGAGTTACCACATATGTGAGCACTTGTTGGCTGCTTTTCCTTCACTCTGCCGTCCGACTCATCCCAAACCATCTCAATTGGGTTCAGGTCGGGGGATTGTGGAGGCCAGGTCATCTGATGCAGCACTCCATCACTCTCCTTCTTGGTAAAATATTGTTGGGTCATTGTCCTGTTGAAAAACAAATGATAGTCCCACTAAGCCCAAACCAGATTGGATGGCGTATCGCTGCAGAATGCTGTGGTAGCCATGCAGGTTAAATAAATCACAGACAGTGTCACCAGAAAAGTACACCCACACCATAACACCTCCTCCTCCATGCTTTACGGTGGGAACTACACATGCAGAGATCATCCGTTCACCCACACCGCGGTTGGAAACAAAAATATCAAATTTGGAATCCAGACCAAAGGACACATTTCCACCAGTCTAATGTCTATTGTTCGTGTTTCTTGGCCCAAGCAGGTCTCTTCTTATTATTGGCGTCCTTTAGTAGTGGTTTCTTTGCAGCAATTCGACCATGAAGGCCTGATTCACACAGTCCCCTCTGAACAGTTGATGTTGAGATGGGTCTGTTACATGAACTCTGTGAAGCATTTATTTGAGCTGCAATTTCTGAGGCTGGTAACTCTAATGAACTTATCCTCTGCAGCAGAGGTAACTGTGTCTTCCATTCCTGTGGCGGTCTACATGACAGCCAGTTTCATCATAGCACTTGATGGTTTTTGTGACTGCACTTGAAGATACTTTCAAAGTTCTTGAAATGTTCCGTATTGACTGACCTTCATGTCTTAAAGTAGTGATGGACTGTCGTTTCTCTTATTTGAGCTGTTCTTGCCATAACATGGACTTCGTCTTTTACCAAATAGGGCTATCTTCTGTATACCCCCCTACCTTGTCACAACACAACTGATTGGCTCAAACGCATAAAGAAGGAAAGAAATTCCTCAAATAAAGTTTTAAGAAGGCACACCTGTTAATTGAAATGCATTCCTGGTGACTACCTCATGAAGCTGGTTGAAAGAATGCCAAGAGTGTGCAATTCTGTCATCAAGGCAAAGGGTGGCTATTTGAAGAATCTCAAATATAAAATATATTTGGATTTGTTTAACACTTTTTTGGTTACTATATGATTCCATATGTGTTATTTCATAGTTTTGATGTCTTCACTATTATTCTACAATGTAGAAAATCGTAAAAATAAAGAAAAACCCTTGAATGAGTAGGTGTGTCCAAACTTTTCACTGGTACTGTATATATATATATATATATATATATATATATATATATATATATATATAAACATCCCTACATCCATTCTATAGATAAATAACTTAGCAATATTTAATGACGTTTTGCCAGCTATATTGATCTGTTACAATATCTTATTTTAATTCAGGAAGATGGACAAGCAAGACTGATAGAGTGGGAGGTGGAAATGCATTATACCAGAGGCAGTTAGGTTACAGGTAGGGATTAGGGAAGCAGGCAGTGGATGATGATGAAGGCCTACAGCAAGAAGTTAAAAAACGATATCTGTTCGCTAATACAGGACTAGTAAAGTCCCAGTGCACTACTTTTGTGAGAGAAAATGATTTCCCCCTCAGCACACCTACTTTCCGCGTTTATGTGTAGAGCTCTTTTCACTTGCACACAATATGTCTGGATCGGCCCGTCCTACCCCTAGGGGTCCACCGTACTGCAGCGCCCCAACCCAACACACCCCACCCATCTTTAGAATCTTAGAGAAACATAAATGATTGGTTTCAGGTGTGTTAGGCCAAGGCCAGAGTAACAACCAGCAGTACGGCAGACCCCCATGGCCAGGACTGAGCAGCCCAGCAGCTAGGGATTGCCTAAATAGGTACAGTGCATTTGGAAAGTATTCAGACCCCTTGACTTTTTCCGCATTTTGTTACGTTACAGCCTTATTCTAAAATGCATTAAATTGTTTGTTTTTTTCTCATCAATCTACACAAAATACCCTATAATGACAAAATAAAAACAGGTTTTTAGATTTTTTGGCAAAAATAATAATAATGGAAATATCACATTTACATAAGTTTTCAGACCCTTTACTCAGTATTTTGTTGAAGCAGCTTTGGCAGAGATTGAAGCCTAGAGTCTTCTTGGGTATGATGCTACAAGCTTGGCACACCTGTATTTGGGGAGTTTCTCCCATTCTTCTCTGCAGATCCTCTCAAGCTCTGTCAGGTTGAATGGGGAGTGTCGCTGCACAGCTTTTTCAGGTCTCTCCAGAGATGTTCGATGGGGTTCAAGTCCGGGCTCTGGCTGGGCCACTCAAGGACATTCAGAGACTTCTACTGAAGCCACTTCTGCGTTGACTTGGCTATGTGCATAGGGTCATTATCCTGTTGGGAGGTGAACCTTCAGCCCAGTCTGAGGTCCAGTTTTTCATCAAGGATCTCTCTTTATTTTGCTCCGTTCATCTTTCCCTCGATCCTGACTAGTCTCCCAGTCCCTGCCGCTGACAAACATCCCCACAGCATGATGCTGCCACCACCATGTCGTGGCTGAACGACGACACGGATAACATACAGCTAGCGGGCTATACGCTACATCGGCAGGATAGAACGGCTGACTCCGGTAAGACAAGGGGTGGCGGTCTGTGTATATTTGTAAACAACAGCAGGTGCACAAAATCAAATACTAAGGAAGTCTCGAGGTTTTGCTCGCCTGAGGTAGAGTATCTTATGATAAGCTGTAGACCACACTATTTACCAAGAGAGTTTTCATCTATATTTTTCATAGCTGTCTATTTACCACCACAAACCAATGCTGGCATTAAGATTGCACTGAATGAGCTGTATAAGGCCATAATTCAACGGGAAAACGCTCATCCAGAGGCAGCGCTCCTAGTGGCCGGGGACTTTAATGCAGGGAAACTTAAATCCGTTCTACCTAATTTCTACCAGCATGTTAAATGTGCAACCAGAGGAAAAAAAACTCTAGACCACCTTTACTCCACACACAGAGACGCATACAAAGCTCTCCCTCGCCCTCCATTTGGCAAATCTGACCATAACTCTATCCTCCTGATTCCTGCTTATAAGCAAAAACTAAAGCAGGAAGCACCAGTGACTAGGTTAATAAAAAAGTGGTCAGATGACGCAGATGCTAAGCTACAGGACTGTTTTGCTAGCACAGACTGGAACATGTTCCGGGATTCTTCAGATAGCATTGAGGAGTACGCCACATCAGTCACTGGCTTCATCAATAAGTGCATCGATGATGTTGTCCCCACAGTGACCGTATGTACATACCCCAACCAGAAGCCATGGATTACAGGAAACATCCGCACTGAGCTAAAGGGTAGAGCTGCCGCTTTCAAGGAGCGGGACTCTAACCCGGACACTTATAAGAAATCCCGCTATGTCCTCCGACGAACCATCAAACAGGCAAAGAGTCAATACAGGACTAAGATTGAATCGTACTACACCGGCTCTGACGCTCGTCGGATGTGGTAGGGCTTGAAAACTATTACAGACTACAAAGGGAAGCACAGCCGCGAGCTTCCCAGTGACACAAGCCTACCAGACGAGCTAAACCACTTCTATGCTCGCTTCGAGGCAAGCAACACTATAGCATTCATGAGAGCACCAGCTGTTCCAGATGACTATGTGATCACGCTCTCCGTAGCCGATGTGAGTAAGACTTTTAAGCAGGTCAACATTCACATGGCCGCAGGGCCAGACGGGTTACCAGGACGTGTACTCCGAGCATGTGCTGTCCAACTGGCAAGTGTCTTCACTGACATTTTCAACATGTCCCTGACTGAGTCTGTAATACCAACATGTTTCAAGCAGACCACCATAGTCCCCGTGCCCAAGGACACTAAGATAACCTGCCTAAATGACTACTGACCCGTAGCACTGACGTCTGTAGCCATGAAGTGCTTTAAAAGGCTGATCATGGCTCACATCAACATCATTATCCCAGAAACCCTAGACCCACTCCAATTTGCATACCGCCCCAACAGATCCACAGATGATGCAATCTCTATTGCACTCCACACTGCCCTTTCCCACCTGGACAAGAGGAACACCTACGTAAGAATGCTATTCATTGACAACAGCTCAGCATTCAACACCATAGTGCCCTCAAAGCTCATCACTAAGCTAAGGATCCTGGGACTAAACACCTCCCTCTGCAACTGGATCCTGGACTTCCTGACGGGCCGCCCCCAGGTGGTAAGGGTAGGTAACAACACATCTGCCACACTGATCCTCAACACGGGGGCCCCTCAGGGGTGGGTGCTCAGTCCCCTCCTGTACTCCCTGTTCACCTATTACTGCATGTCCAGGCACGACTCCAACACCATCATTAAGTTTGCCGACGACACAACAGTGGTAGGCCTGATCACCGACAACGACAAGACAGCCTATAGGGAGGATGTCAGAGACCTGGCCATGTGGTGCCAGGATAACAACCTCTCCCTCAACGTGATGAAGACAAAGGAGATGATTGTGGACTACAGGAAAAAAAAGAGGACTGAGCACGCCCCCATTCTCATCGACGGGGCTGTAGTGGAACAGGTTGAGAGCTTCAAGTTCCTTGGTGTCCACATCACCAACGAACTATCATGGTCCAAACACACCAAGACAGCCCCCCCCACCCCATCTTTTTACGCTGCTGTTACTCTGTTAATTATTTATGCATACTCACTTTAACTCTACCCACATGTACATATTACTTCAACTACCTCAACTAGCCGGTGCCCCCGCACATTGACTCTGCACCGGTACCCCCCTGTATATATAGCCTCCCTACTGTTATTTTATTTGACTTCTGCTCTATTTTTCTCAACACTTTTTTGTTGTTGTTTTATTTTACTTTTTTATTAAAAATAAATGCACTGTTGGTTAAAGGCTGTAAGTAAGCATTTCACTGTAATGTCTGCACCTGTTGTATTCGGCGCATGTGGCCAATCAAATTGGATTTGATTTGATTTTACCATGCTTCACCGAAGGGATGGTGCCAGGGTTCCTCCAGACGTGACGCTTGGCATTCAGGCCAAAGAGTTCAATCTTGGTTTCATCAGACCAGAGAATCTTGTTTCTCATGGTCTGAGAGTTCTTTAGGTGCCTTTTGGCAAACTCCAAGTGGGCTGTAATGTGTATTTTACTGAGGAGTGGCTTACGTCTGGCCACTCTACCATAAAGGCCTGATTGGTGGAGTGCTGCAGAGATGGTTGTCCTTCTTGAAGGTTCTCCCATCTCCACAGAGGAAGTCTGGAGTACTGTCAGAGTGACCAAGGCTCTTCTCCCCCGATTGTTCAGTTTGGGCGGGCGGCCAGCTCTAGGAAGAGTCTTGGTGGTTCCGAACTTCTTCCATTTAAGAATGATGGAGGCCACTGTGTTCTTGGGGACCTTCAATTAGGCAGACATTTTTTGGTACCCTTCCCCAGATCTGTGCCTTGACACAATCCTGTCTCAAAGCTCTACTGACAACTCCTTCTACCTCATGGCTTGATCTGTGCTCTGACATGCATTGTCAACTGTGGAACCTTACATAGACAGGTTTGTGGCATTCCAAATCATGTCCAATCAATTGAATTTACCACAGGTGGACTCCAATCAAGTTGTAGAAACATCTCAAGAATGATCAATGGAAACAGGATGCACCTGAGCTCAATTTTGAGTCTCATTGCAAAGGGTCTGAATAAATCAAATCAAATTGTATTTGTCACATGCGCCGAATACAACATGTGTAGACCTTATATTCCAGTCTGTGCTAGCAAAACAGTCCTGTAGCTTAGCATCTGGGTCATCTGACCACTTCTGTATTGAGTGAGTCACTGGTACTTCCTGCTTTAGTTTTTGCTTGTAAGCAGGAATCAGGAGGATAGAATTATGGCCAGATTTGCCAAATTTACATTTAAGTCATATAGCAGACGCTCTTATCCAGAGTGACTTACAAATTGGTGCATTTAACTTAGGATAGCCAGTGGGACAACCACCATTGGGGGAGGGGGGGGTGTAGAAGGATTACTGTTATACTATTCCAGGTATTCCTTAAAGAGGTAGGGTTTCAAGTGTCTCCGGAAGGTGGTCAGTGACTCCACTGTCCTGGCGTCGTGGGGGAGCTTGTTCCACCATTGGGGTGCCAGAGCAGCGAATAGCTTTGACTGGGCTGAGCGGGAACTGTGCTTCCGTAGAGGTAGGGGAGCTAGCAGGCCAGAGGTGGATGAACGTAGTGAGCTCGTTTGGGTGTAGGATCAGAGCCTGAAGGTAAGGAGGTGCCATTCCCCTCACAGCTCCGTGGGCAAGCACCATGGTTTTGTAGTAGATGTGAGCTTCAACTGGAAGCCAGTGGAGTGTGCGGAGGACCGGGGTGACATGAGAGGACTTGGGAAGGTTGAACACCAGACGGCTGCAGAATTCTGGAGAAGTTGTAGGGGTTTAATGGCACAGGCAGGGAGCCCAGCCAACAGCGAATTGCAGTAATCCAGACGGGAGTTGACAAGTGCCTGGATTAGGACCTATGCCGCTTTTTGTGTAAGGTAGGGTCGTACTCTGCGAATGTTGTAGAGCATGAACCTGCAGGATCGGGTCACCGCTTTGATGTTAGCGGAGAACGACAGGGTGTTGTCCAGGGTCACGCCAAGGTTCTTTGCACTCTGGGAGGAGGACACAATGGAGTTGTCAACCGTGATGGCGAGATCATGGAGCGGGCAGTCCTTCCCCAGGAGGAAGAGCAGCTCCGTCTTGCCAAGGTTCAGCTTGAGGTGGTGATCCGACATCCAAACTGATATGTCTGCCAGACATGCAGAGATGCGATTCGCCACCTGGTTATCAGAAGGGGGAAAGGAGAAAATTAATTGTGTGTCGTCTGCGTAGCAATGATAGGAGAGACCATGTGAGGATATGACAGAGCCAAGTGACTTGGTGTATAGAGATAATAGGAGAGGGCCTAGAACTGAGCCCTGGGGAACACCAGTGGTGAGAGCACGTGGTGCGGAGACAGATTCTCGCCATGCCACCAGGTAGAAGCGACCTGTCAGGTAGGATGCAATCCAAGAGTGAGCAGCGCCGGAGATGCCCAACTCGGAGAGGGTGAAGAGGAGGATCTGATGGTTCACAGTATCAAAGGCAGCAGATAGGTCTGGAAGGATAAGAGCAGAGGAGAGAGAGTTAGCTTTAGCAGTGCGGAGAGCCTCCGTGACACCGAGAAGAGTAGTCTCAGTTGAATAACCAGTCTTGAAACCTGACTGGTTTGGATCAAGAAGGTCATTCAGAGAGAGATAGCAGGAGAGTTGGCTAGAGACAGCACACTCAAGAGTTTTGGAGAGAAAAGAAAGAAGGGATACTGGTCTGTAGTTGTTGACATCGGAGGGACCGAGTGTAGGTTTTTTGAGGAGGGGTGCAACTCTCGCTCTCTTGAAGATGGAAGGGACATAGCCAGCGGTCAAGGATGAGTTGATGAGCGAGGTGAGGTAAGGGAGAAGTTCTCCGGAAATGGTCTGGAGAAGAGAGGAGGGGATAGGGTCAAGCGGGCAGGTTGTTGGGCGGCCGGCCATCACAAGTCGCAACATTTCATCTGGAGAGAGGGGAGAAAGAAGTCAAAGCATTGGGTAGGGCAGTGTGAGCAGGACCAGCGATGTCATTTGACTTAATAAATGAGGATCGGATGTCGTCAACATTCTTTTCAAAATGGTTGACGAAGTCATCCACAGAGAGGGAGTAGGGAGGAGAAGGTGGCAAAGAGCTTCCTACGGTTAGAGGCAGAGGCTTGAAATGTAGAGTGGTAGAAAGTGGCTTTAGAAGCAGAAACAGAGGAAGAAAATGTAGAGAGGGGGGAGTGAAAAGATGACAGGTCCGCAGGGAGTCTAGTTTTCCTCCAGCTCGCAATGAGTCGTCAAGCCACGGAGCAGGAGGGGAGGACCGAGCCGGCCGGGAGGATAGGGGACATAGAGAGTCAAAAGATGCAGAAAGGGAGGAGGGTTGAGGAGGCAGAATCAGGAGATTGGAGGGAGAAGGATTTAGCAGAGGGAAGAGATGATAGGATGGAAGAGGAGAGAGTAGCGGGAGAGAGAGAGCGAAGGTTGCGACGGTACATTACCATCTGAGTAGGGGCAGAGTGAGTAGTGTTGGAGTAGAGCGAGAGAGAAAAGGATACAAAGTAGTGGTCGGAGACTTGGATGGGAGTTGCAGTGAGATTAGTAGAAGAACAGCATCTAGTAAAGATGAGGTCAAGCGTATTGCCTTCCTTGTGAGTAGGGGGGGACGGTAAGAGGGTGAGGTCAAAAGAGGAAAGAAGTGGAAAGAAGGAGGCAGAGAGAAATGAGTCAAAGGCAGACGTAGGGAGGTTAAAGTCACCCAGAACTGTGAGGGGTGAGCCATCCTCAGGAAAGGAACTTATCAAGCTCATTGATGAACTCTCCAAGGGAACCTGGAGGGCGATAAATGATAAGGATGTTAAGCTTGAATGGGCTAGTGACTGTGACAGCATGGAATTCAAATGAGGAGATAGACAGATGGGTCAGGGGGAAAAGAGAGAATGTCCACTTGGGAGAGATGAGGATTCCTGTGCCACCGCCACGCTGACCAGATGCTCTCGGGGTATGCGAGAACACATGATCAGACACATGATGGGACTGGAGGGTAGCATAGGCTGAGATAAACTCTGCCTTGTTGGCCGCAGAACGGCAGTTCCAGAGGCTGCCGGAGACCTGGAACTCCACGTGGGTCGTGCGCGCAGGGACCACCAGATTAGAGTGGCAGCAGCCACGCGGTGTGAAGTGTTTGTATGGCCTGTGCAGAGAGGAGAGAACAGGGATAGACAGACACATAGTTGACAGGCTACAGAAAAGGCTACAATAATGCAAAAGAGATCGGAATAAAATTAACTAAACATCTGGGGAAGCGAGAGAGCGGGCCTCCCTCACTTAACTTTTTACTGAAACACTCAAATATAACTCTTCCAACTTCCACTTTAGAAATTATAATTGTTGTAAACTACAGCGGTTCAATGTTTTCTAGGAATAGACTCTTAACTTAGTTTATTCAGCTAACTTGGTACAGTATTCTTCCGTGAAAACCGCCCAGGACACCGTATCCTATGACGCCATAGCTAACTAGCATGCTAGCATCCAATAACACACAGTTTAGCATCAATACTTGGTTACAACAAACTACTAAGAGTGTGTTAACACACTAAACAGATCATTCGTGTCCGTGTCTAGTTCCTTTCATAATGCAGAAATAATTCAACATTGGCTAGCTAGCACAAAGTCAGTCATGCTAGCTACACAAGTGGACTACACATCTCAAATGTTCAGAAAGTGAAGCTTTACGTTGCAAAATTCTCATTGACTAAAATGATATTGTAT
Source organism: Coregonus lavaretus (assembly GCF_964263955.1). NCBI lineage: Eukaryota > Metazoa > Chordata > Actinopteri > Salmoniformes > Salmonidae > Coregonus > Coregonus lavaretus. The sequence goes on along the minus strand of NC_140008.1, from coordinate 36,310,990 downwards.
TTAGTTGCTACAGTACTGCTAGCTGGTAGTGTTGGCTAGCTAGCAATGACTGCAGTGTTGACTTTGTTTGAAAACGGCGTCGCTGCAAACGAATGTAGCTGGCTAAAATGATATTGAGGGAGAAGGAGAGCTTTGTACGTGTCTCTGTGTGTGGAGTAAAGGTGGTCTAGAGTTTTTTTTTTCCTCTGGTTGTACATTTAACATGATGGTAGGAATTAGGCCAAACGGATTCAAGTTTCCCTGCATTAAAGTCCCCGGCCACTAGGAGCGCCGCCTGTGGATGAGCATTTTCTTGTTTGCTTATGGCCTTATACAGCTTGTTGAGTGCGGTCTTAGTGCCAGCATCGGTTTGTGATGGTAAATAGACAGCTACGAAAAATATAGATGAAAGCTCTCTTGGTAAATAGTGTGGTCTACAGCTTATCATGAGATACTCTACCGCAGGCGAGCAAAACCTTGAGACTTTCTTAATATTAGATTTTGTGCACCAGCTGTTATTTACAAATATACACAGACCGCCACCCCTTGTCTTACCGAAGGCAGCTGTTCTATCTTGCCGATGCACCGAAAACCCCACCACCTGTATGTTATCCATGTCGTCGTTCAGCCACGACTCGGTGAAACATAATATATTACAGTTTTTAATGTCCCGCTGGTAGGATATTCTTGATCGGAGCACATCCATTTTATTATCCAATGATTGTACGTTGGCTAATAGGACTGATGGTAGAGGCAGAATACCCACTCGCCATCGGATCGTTACAAGGCACCCCGACCCACGTCTCCGATATCTCTGTCTCTTCTTCATGCAAATGACGGGGATTTGGGCCTTGTCAGGTGTCTGAAGTAAATCCTTCGCATCCGACTCGTTAAAGAAAAAATATTTGTCTAGTTCTAGGTGTGTAATCGCTATCCTGATATCCAGAAGCTCTTTTCGGTCATAAGAGACGATGGCAGAAACATTATTACAAAATACGTCAATAAGGTATTTATGTAATAATTTTTGCTTTGTCAATATTGGGTACTGTGTGTTGATTGATGAAGAAATACAATAATTTAATCAATTTTAGAATAAGGCTGTAACGTAACAAAATGTGGAAAAAGTCAAGGGGTCTGAATACTTTCCGAATGCACTGTATCTCCCCTGACGTGGGCATGTTTTCAATACAGACTCCTTTTGTCGTACAGTATTCAATTTAAGGCATCTAGACCTTATGAAAGTTGCACAGTATGCCTTTAATCTTGTAATAAATCAAATCTAGTAATACATAACTTGACATTTCTGCCATCTATTGTGACATTGTGGGAGGATAACCAACCTTCTAATTAATGGCAATGCATTTCTTAGCCGCTATAAATGCTAGGTTACACAGTTTCTTCTGTCAGTGTCCAGTATCAACATTTCCAAGCAAACAAAAACAGAGAGAAGGGAGAATCTGTAGAAATGCTGAGACGAAAGAACATACTCTTTGCAAGAATTGATCCAGCCACAAGAACATAACATATGCAAATATGTCCCCTTTTGTGTTTTACACCTCCAACATAATTAAATGTCTGAGTGCATGATATTCAGTTTCACTGACATATAAATTAGTACATTCTATGGATGGTCTTAAACTGCAGTAATTTATGTCTGAGATGATATGAACATGACTGGGCATTCAAACATATCTGTAGCCATTCATCATCAATAGTGTCTCCCAGGTCTTCCTCACATTTTTGTTTCACATGTTTTGTGTCATCAGGAAAAGACTCTATCAAACCTTAATACATTTTGGAAATCAACTTTAGAGGTCTGTCAGACTGCCTTAAAACAGTTTCAATCTTTGAAGCTTCTGGCATGTCCAGTGTTTTCTGCACAGAGAGATAAAACTGCTAGACTAAACTGCACATTTTAGAGTGGCCTTTTATTGTCAGAGAGAGAGAGAGAGAACGAGAGAGAAAAAGAGAGAGAATAAGAGAGAGAAAGAGAAAGAGAAAGAGATAAATCTGATTTAAATTGCCAGGAATCTTGAGTTACACTTACATGCAGCCCCGAGTCTAATTGGAACCTTTCCCTGGGCTCTCATTGGCTGTCGCTTGTGGTACAAATATAAAATGAAAGCAGACCACATTTCATTTGCTGCTCAGCCTGCAGAAGAGCACCCACTTCTGCTGTGGTGCACAAACACACTAACAATCCACCCTGGTTCACAAAATGCAAACAGTTATAGCAGCTATTTTTTAAGGAGATTTTACTTGAAATGATCGTGATAGTTTTGCATACTTTAGTTGTATGCACTTCGTATGGATATCTGACCTCTACAAGCCCACACACTTATGGGAACATGTAAAAATCAACACAGATACAGTATACCGGAAACACACTTATGGCGTGTTCAATAGCAGCACATTACTGTGGCTTTCTGGTTAACTTGTGAAATATCCCACTTTACTCAGTCCCTAGACACCACCTTGGGGCTCTAAATAATGAAATGTTGGATTCAGCGCTGTCCTCACCACAGTCAGTACCTCTGTAGCGTGTGAGAGGGGCTCTCAATGCAGATTCACAGATCCATAGCCCCCTCTAGTGTTAGAAGTGAGATATTACACCAGCCAGTGTGCGCTGTGTTGCATGTACCGCGTGTTCTGTGTAGCAAACATTCATGTAAACTTGTGAGATCAGGCAGCTTGTGAGGCTGGAATAGATCCTGTTACGTCCCAAATTGGCCCATATTCCCTATATAGTGCACTACTTTGACCAGGGCCAATAGGGTGCCATTTGGGACGTAAACCCTACCTGGCCTAGAGGAGCTGCTTATTTATAGCAGCTGGTTTCCTAAAACAAGCTGTTGATATTGAAGGCTGTGTAAATGTAGCTACCATGTCAAGAAAGCACCTGTGCCTTTACTATACGGATTACACAGATAAATAAATGCACGCCAGTGGAGGCTGCTGAGGGGAGGACGGCTCAAAATAATGGCTGGAACAGAGCGAATAGAATGGCATCAAACACATGGAAACATTTACATTGACATTTTAGTCATTTAGCAGACGCTCTTATTCAGAGTGACTTACAGTTAGTGAAACCATGTGTTTGATGTATTTGATACCATTCCACCTATTCTGCTCCAGCCATTACCACAAGGCCGTCCTCCCCAATTAAGGTGCCACCAACCTCCTGTGATGCACACATACACAGACAAACACACACACACACACACACACACACACACACACACACAAACACAAGCAAACACACACATACATAACCACAGGCTAAAAACAAAGCTCTGAATAGGAGAGTTAACACACGGTTTACTGCTTGTCCTCAACAGGGCCACTTTTAGGCTATATTGGGGGTGAGGGTGTAAAGATAGGGGTAATAGTGCCAGGGGCATTGGCAGAAATCCTTTGATGGCAGGGTCAGCAAAAATGTAGGTGGGCCAAAATGTGGGCACTCAAATCATAATTGAATTATCATAAAAGCATAGTGCACCATAGTGGTGCCCTAAAGTGGTGATAAGCCTAGTCATTCATACTGTTTCATCTAAATTACACTATAGTGCCTAGAAATATGATGACATTGCTAAAGTAGTCAAATATTTAGTAGGAAACAACTTTGCCAACATTATAATGTCGTCAAATTTACTTTAGACAGATGGCAATGTTGTCATTAGCTTGCAAAGTTAGACAAAAATAGCTAGCAATGATAATGTTAGCTAGCTAAAATCCGGTGGCCTCCCCTCAATCTTAGCTAGCTAATGTTATACTGCATCTAAAGTCAATCTGGCGACAGATTTTCCTACTAATTATTTGCCTCCTTTTGAATGTCTTTAGATTTCCAAGTCACTGCAATGCACTTTTGATGAAATCTTCATCAGCGCTCATTGACGATGCATTGAGTAGAATTCTCAGTCAGGCATCAGTCCAACATGAACGTTCAAAACAATATTGTGACTAAAGATGCAAACCATGAATACCCTACTGTAATCGATTGCACACAAAAAAACATGTGACGTGATTTGGTATTACAGACCAAATAGTAGTGTAGGCCTATGTAAAACCATGACTCTTGCATTTAAAATCCGACTCACATAGACCTACACATAATAAACCATAAACCTATAATTAATAGACTATGAGACTAGAACATGATGCCCTGATATAACAGAAATAATCACAATAGGCAGCCATAGACTAGAACAGTGTTCACCAAATTTTCTTAGTCGAGATCACTTTATGAGTCAAAATGCAAGCCGAGTGTAATTTTCTGCTGGGTGCAGGAGATCAAGTGTACCTACAATGTATTGTCTGATATCAATTAAATGATCAATAGCATATAGGGCCTAACTAATGCCTATAGTGCCTCCTACTTGCCCTCCAACACCACTTCCAGCAACAGCTGGTCTCCCATCCAGGGACTGACCAGGACCAACACTGATTAGCTTCAGATCCAAGCCAGCAGTGGGCCAACAAACACGAGCAATGGACATTAGACCGGTGGAAATGTGTCCTTTGGTCTGATGAGTCCAAATTTGAGATTTCTGATTCAAACCGCTGTGTCTTTGTGAGATGCGGTATGGGTGAACAGATGATCTCTGCATGTGTAGTTCCTACCGTAAAGCATGGAGGAGGAGGTGTTATGGTGTGGGGGTGCTTTGCTGGTTAAAATGTCTGTGATTTATAAAAAATTCAAGGCATACTTAACCAGCATGGCTACCACAGCATTCTGGAGCGATACGCCATCCCATCTGTTTGGGCTTAGTGGGACTATCATTTCTTTTTCAACAGGACAATGACCCAACACACCTCCAGGCTGTGTAAGGGCTATTTTACCAAGAATGAGAGTGATGCAGTGCTGCATCAGATGACCTGGCCTCCACAATCCCCCAACCTCAACCCAATTGAGATGGCTTGGGATGAGTCGGACGGCAGTGTGAAGGAAAAGCAGCCAACAAGTGCTCAGCATATGTGGGAACTCCTTCAAGATTGTTGGAAAAGCATTCCAGGTGAAGCTGGTTGAGAGAATGCCAAGAGTGTGCAAAGCTGTCATCAAGGCAAATGGTGGCTATTTGTTTAACACTTTTTTGGTTACTACATGATTCCATATGTGTTATTTCATAGTTTTGATGTCTTCACTATTATTCTACAATGTAAAAAATAGTAAAAATAAAGAAAAACCCTTGAATTAGTAGGTGTTTCCAAACCTTTGACTGGTACTGTACCTGTTGGAGAGGGATATAGGTGAGGATCGGGGGTGATATTTGTTACAGGACTGTTGGAGCTAGAAACACAAGCGTTTTGCTGCAACTGCAATAAGATCTGCAAATCTGTGTACGCGACCAATAAACTTTGATTTGATACAGGTGAGGATTGGGGTGAAGACCCTACCTGTCGAGGGTAAAGGGTAAGAAGATGGATGAGTAGAGGTTAGAGGTTAGAGGATGAGGGTATAAGAGGGTTAGGGTTAGGGTATGAATGAGGTTTGGGGGTACATAGGAGAAGATGAGGAGTACAGGTAATGAGTGGTAAGGCGTAAGGCCTACCTGTTGTGGATCTCCCTCCAGCTCCACATGCTTCAGCTCCCAGAAGCTCCTCATGGTCTCCACCTTCTCCAGGTGTCTGAAGAACGCCAGACGACCAAGGCGGAGGCTGTTGCTACGGTTACGGATCACCTTCAGCCCCTTCATCTTGTCCTCAGCAGGGGGGGAGTTGGGGCAGTACTGGGACCATGGCACCCCCGCTGTCTGGGTCTGATGGACTCTACCATTTTGCTTCCTGCTTCCTGAGGTCGACTCACTACTATGACCCTCAGAGCACGGAGGAGGCTTCGTATCTGACCTACAACAGCAACGTGAAACAAACAAATAAACCAAATGATATAATATAATAATACTTTTAGCAAATATGTTTATTTTCTATTTCCAATCTGTAGAAACAATGAGAATAGAAAGGTTCAGAACTTTTGTAAAACATCACAATACAGTTGAAAAATATATGGCTAATAGAAATCCAATATGGATGGTGTTAAGAGATAGATGGGTGGTGTTGAATGGAGTTGAATGATGGGACTAATAACAACTAACAACAACTAATAACAACAAGATAACTAATAATGTAAGCATACTGTGTCCATAATAAGTATATAGGTTATAGGTTGAGAGCTTTTGTGAAAGAGCACAGTTAGAAAGATATGGCATATATAAGCAAACTGGATGGACATCATGAAAATGATCGGAGAGGTTAAGGGTAGAGGAAGTTCAGGAGTAAAAACTAACAAAATAGAATTATTGTAAAATTGTATATAGTATGTATAAGCTGGAAATAGAGGCCTAAGCATTGTTGTTCACTAGTTTACTCCAATTAGGGAAGGGGTGGTGGGGTTGGAAAGTAATAAAGGGAAATATATTTTAAGAAAGGATATGTATGTGTATATATATATATAATAATATGCCATTTAGCAGACGCTTTTATCCAAAGCGACTTACAGTTATGTGTGCATACATTTTTACTTATGGGTGGTCCTGGGGATCGAACCCACTACCCTGGCGTTACAAGCGCCATGCTCTACCAATTGAGCTACAGAGGACCACATATATATATATTTGCGAGAAAAACATATGGGGGATTGGAAGTGATGCAGACAATTACATTGATGGAAGTTACAATCTATTTGCAATATTAAAGCTGATGTACCCCCTAAAAAAATACACAAATAAAAAATAAATAAAACGAATAATAAAAATAAAATCAGTTTGAAATAGAAAAAAATATTATAATATTGCATTGCTCCTGAGAGGGAATTTGTCTTTCCCATATGATATTGAATTGCACATTTACAGGTCCTAACACAGTATCACTCAATCATCCATCAGATTCCAGCTCTGTTGAAGCAGTCTATATCTGGAGATGATGGCAGTGCTTTGAAATATCGGAAGCTGTAAAGCTCTCCCTCACTAATCTTGCTAATCCTCCATGCCAGTGGGACAGTTTTACAATCTAACTCTGTTGAGTGATGATACGGAGGAGGAATCTACACTGATACACCCTCTGAATGGCACACATACAATTCATGTCTCAATTATCATGGCTTCAAAATCCTTATTTAACCTGTCTCCTCCCCTTCATCTACTCTGATTGAAGTGGATTTAACAAGTTACATCAATAAGGGATCATAGCTTTCACCTGGATTCACCTGGTCAGCCTATGTCATGGAAATAATTTTTTGTACACTCAGTGTATGTATCTGCATAATGGCAATGATGTTCCCAGGCTTTACAATTACAGAGGTATCTCAGCAAGTGTATATAGCATGACATAACTCGTTTGGGGTGAGTTTCCACAAAGCTTCAAAACACTAAGTAATATAATTTTTATTCATTTCCTATAATAGATTTAAGATGATCTTAATGCTTTCAGGAAACCCAAGTTGTGCTGGTTCTAATGATTTGGGAACTTGACTATTCCAAACAACAACTTTAAATGATTCTTAAACTGTGAGTCTGTGAGACACTTATATTGCCAGATCAGCAAGTGGTCAGTAGGCTCAGGTTAGTATTGTGCTGACCCAAATCATACTGCACTGGTGTGAATATTATCTTATTACACTGTCCTTTCCAGCAGGGTTCCAGCAACTACAGTGTATTCGTGACCAGGCCAGAACAGTGCAGCTTGGCTCGGCTCATTAGTGTTCATAAAGGGTTTTACAGACGTCATCAAGGGCCAGTGGTCTGCAGGTTCAGGTTAGCACAAGTCCTACCGCCTCCGTCCCATCCCAAACTCCCCCTCAAGGTCCTATTTCTTCTTCCTCAGAATCAAGGGACTATTTCTCAGTGTTGGATTTCAAGACAATCTCAGTCAGCAGTGTTGAAACCACACAGCCTGTCAGGAACACACCTGTTCTTCCTGCCTATTTCTGTCCTGTTCCACACACTATTTATTTTTCAACATTCAAAGCAACTTCTACATTATATAAGGCACGTGGGGGGTTTTCCAAAATAGGGGAGGATTGTCAAACTTTTTTTTTGCTCCTTTGAGGAGGGTTGTGTTGTTTCTTTACTGGGCACAGGGAAGGGTTGTGCATTTTTTCCCTAGTTTTCATTCGCTCTTTTGCAGGATTTACTAGACCATTTCTTCCATCCTAGCCACATTTCCTCATCTGCTTGCATCTGCCTCCCCAATATCAAGGTGTTTTGGTACTTCCCTTATGTACTACGCTTTTTCGCACGGGAAACTTTTACTATACCACAGGTCAATATAGCCTACCAGTCTAACTGTCTATCCTGCCCTCTATCCACCATTCACAGTGACAATAGTGGTAGGTGGATCGTTTGTCCAGATCTGCAAAAGGCTAACCAGCAATCATAGCACACGTACAAAAAAGTATTCAAAGCTACCATTGAATCCACAAGAACAAATCAGGACAAGCTGAGGGAGCAGAGAGGCCGGGTGCATCTCATGAAAGAACACGCAGCTCAAAAAGCTGAATCTTGTTTAGGGACAATATTATTTTTCAAATTATCCTACCTAGACTAGCCTATATCACCATAATGCAATGAACAATTGCATTCTTGTAACATGTGAGTACAAAATTCTACTCTAGGCTCAAAATGTCATTTGAATAACGGTGCAAAAGCCCTGTGATTTGAACGTTTCATTCCATTTGCATCAGTTGTGGTTCTACTCTCTGCAGTTTATACAGTCTAGAAAGGCACAGAAGCAGGCCAGTCTGGCTGTATTTTTACTTCTGATACTGAGATGCGCTGTCTGTTGCATATCATCATTCTCCCAAGTCGTCCTATAATAATGTGGCCACATATACTACAAGACCAAAAGTATGTGGACACCTGCTCGTCGAACATCTCATTCTAAAATCATGGGCATTTATATGGAGTTGGTCCCCCCTTTAATGCTATAACAGCCTCCACTCTTCTGGGAAGGCTTTCCACTAGATGTTGGAACATTGCTGCGGGGACTTGCTTCCATTCAGCCGCAAGAGCATTAGTGAAGTCGGGCTCTGTGCAGGCCAGTCAAGTTCTTCCACACTGATCTCGACAAACCATTTCTGTATGGAGCTTGCTTTGTGCACGGGGGCATTGTAATGCTGAACAGGAAAGGGCCTTCCCCAAACTATTGCCACAAAGTTAGAAGCACAGAATCATCTAGAATGTCATTGTATGCTGTAGCTTAAGATTTCCCTTTACTGGAACTAAGGGGCCTAGCCCGAACCATGAAAAACAGCCCCAGACCATAATTCCTCCTCCACCAAACTTTACAGTTGGCACTATGCATTCGGGCAGGTAGCGTTCTCCTGGCATCTGCCAAATCCAGATTTGTCCGTCGGACTGCCAGATGGTGAAGCGTGATTCATCACTCCAGAGAACGCGTTTCCACTGCTCCAGAGTCCAATGGCGGCGAGCTTTACACTACTCCAGCCAATGCTTGGCATTGCGCATGGTGATCTTTGGCTTGTGTGCGGCTGCTCGGCCATGGAAACCCATTTCATGAAGCTCCCAATGAACAGTTCTTGTGCTGACGTTGCTTCCAGAGGCAGTTTGGAAGTCGGTAGTGAGTGTCGCAACCAAAGACAGGCGATTTTTATGCGTTACGCGCTTCAGCACTCGGCGTTCCCGTTCTATGAGCTTGTGTGGCCTACCACTTGGCTGCTGAGCAGATGTTGCACCTAGACGTTTCCACTTCACAATAACAGCACTTAAAGTTGACCGGGGCTCCTCTAGCAGGGAAGAAATTTGACCAAATGACTTGTTGTAAAGGTGGCATCCTATGACGGTGCCGTGTTGAAAGTCACTGAGTTCTTCAGTAAGGCCATTCTAATGCCAATGTTTGTCTATGGAGATTGCATGGCTGTGTGCTCAATTTTTATACACCTGTCAGCAAAGGTTGTGGCTGAAATAGCCAAAATCCACTAATTTGAAGGGGTGTCCCCATACTTTTGTATATATAGTGTATGTTCCCGGCAGGCCCAGTTATTCTGGAAAGTTTAAAGTGTGCTCTGCCTGCCTCTTCTCCAATCCGAGTGGCTATTCCTCGCGCACCTGGAACCTAACGCTTCAATATAGCCTAAATATGTATGATTTAACTTTTTAAATGTATTAGCTTTTATATGTAGCATAAACACAACCAGTCACAATGTTTTAATCTGATTAGGCTACTACAAAGGGCTCCTGTAGGCATGCGCACGTTCCTCCAAAATATAATGAACAATAATATAAACACAAAATGCAACACTTTCAAAGAGAGTTACAGTTCATATAAGGAAATCAGTCAAAATAAATACATTCATTAGGCCGAAATCTATGGATTTCACATGACTTGGCAGAGGCGCAGACATGGGTAGGCCTGGGAGGGCATAGGCCTACGCACTTGGGAGCCAGGGCCCAGCCAATCAGAATGAGTTTTTCCCCACAAAAGGGCTTTATTACGGACAGAAATACTCCTCAGCACCTGTGTAATGATCATGCTGTTTAATCAGTTCCTATCAGGTGGATGGATTATCTTGGCAAAGAAGAAATGCTCTCTAACAGGGATATAAAGACATTTGTGCACAAGATTTGAGAGAAACAAGCTTTTTGTGTGTATGGAACATTTCTGGGATCTTTTATTTCAGCTCATGAAACATGGGACCAACACTTTCCATGTTGCATTTATATTTCTGTTCAGTATATAATTCTAGCATCCTCAAAATGCCTTGACATTAACCAAGTTTCCATCCAACCTTTTTATGCAGGTTAAACGTCGGATAAAAAAATGTCACAACATCATGGGAAAGCATGCTGTTTATTAGGCTACAGATTAAATAAGTGCACAGTGATGAGCTTGATGCTCCTTTCAATAAATATTGAGGGTCTTTTTCTGGTGACATGATGCCATCAATTTTGTGAATTGCACCAGTCCCTCCTGCAGCAAAGCACCGCCACAGCATGATGCTGCCACCCCCGTGCTTCACGGTTGGGATGGTGTTCTTCGGCTAGCAAACTCTGATTTTTTTTCCTCCAAACATAACGATGGTCATTATGGCCAAACAGTTCTATTATTGTTTCATCAGACCAGAGGACATTTCTCCAAAAAGTACAATCTTTGTCCCCATGTGCAGTTGCAAACCGTAGTCGGGCTTTTTTATGGCGGTTTTAGAGCAGTGGCTTCTTCCTTGTTGAGTGGCCTTTCAGGTTATGTCGATATAGGACTAGTTTTACTGTGGATATAGATACTTTTGTACCTGTTTCCTCCAGCATCTTCAGAAGGTCCTTTGCTGTTGTTATGGGATTCATTTGCACTTTTCGCACCAAAGTCTCATCTCTAGGAGACAGAACGTGTCTCCTTCCTGAGCGGTATGAAGGCTGCGTGGTCCTATTTTGTTTATACTTGCATACTATTGTTCTTACAGATGAACATGGTACCTTCAGGCGTTTGGAAATTGCTCCCAAGGATGAACGAGACTTGTGGCGGTCTACAATGTTTTTTCTGAGGTCTTGTCTGATTTCTTTTGATTTTCCCATGATGTCAAGCAAAGAGGCACTGAGTTTGAAGGTAGGCCTTGAAATACATCCACAGGTACACCACCAATTGACTAAAATGATGTCAATTAGCCTATCAGAAGCTTCTAAAGCAATGACATAATTTTCTGGAATTTTCCAAGCTGTTTAAAGACACAGTCAACTTAGTGTATGTAAACTTCTGACCCACTGGAATTGTGATAAAGTGAATTGTAAGTGAAATAATCTGTCTGTAAACAATTGTTGGAAAAATTACTTGTGTCATGCACAAAGTTGATGTCCTAACCGACTTGCCAAAACTACAGTTTGTTAACAAGACATTTGTGGAGTGGTTGAAAAACGAGTTTTAATGACTCCAACCTAAGTGTATGTACACTTCCGACTTCAACTGTATCTTTCTTCAACATCAGATGTGCAACTTTTCTGTTTACACTAGCCTTGGATGTGGTGTGGCCAAAGCCACATTCCTGCTTCCTGTGTAAGTGCAGCTATGAGCATACCATCAATTCCATAGTATACAGACAAACAAAATAAGGATAGCAAACTATACAGGAGCTTCTGTAAACCATATTGCACATAGTGTTTCTCACTTGATTAATGCAATGATTCACAAATGTGTGAATATTTTAAAAGCCTTTAATTTTCATCTTGTCTAACAAAAATGCTATCAACTGATATTGAGGTAATTAAGGTAATTCTTGCAGGGACATGTGGTGTTGGAGAGCCTTTGTCTTTACACTGTACCACTCAGAGGGGGGTAAGTGGTGTAGATGTCTCCCACACTACCTCCGGAGGTAGTGTGGGATACATCTCTTAAAAAGAGAATTGATTCTAGAGCCGTCTCTTTACACTACACTACGCTATCTCTCCTGGACCTAGTTTGTGTCATCAAAATAGTGTAGTGTAAAGAGGCTCTAATACGACTAAATTCTTCACATGTTGACTGACACAGCCACGACCCAGACAACCCGCCTGTCTGTATTAGTTGGGCGTTTTTAACAGTATTTGGTATTTGGGTATTTTATTAGGATCCTCATTAGCTGTTGCAGAAGCAGCAGCTACTCTTCCTGTGGTCCACAAAAGCAGTATTTGCATGACTTATTTACAGCTGCTGTTGGACTGACTTGAACTCCAGGTCTGCGTTCCAAATGGCACAATATTCCCTATGTAGTGTACTACTTTTGACCAGAGCACGGGCATAGTGAATAGGGAACCACTTAGGACGCAGACCAGAACAGACCGCAGAGAACATCAGGGACCTCAGTGTTCCTCACGGGGGGCTTAGGGTCACCCCAGGGGGGGAGGTGACTGGGGGTCACCCACTTTAAAGTGGGTTATTTTGTTGCATCAGATGGGCAGATTGGTGGCAGGTCAAAGGTTGTGGACAGAGGGGTTAGGGATTAAAGGAAGGCAGGCTATCACCAGAAATGGCAAACTCCATTGGTAAAAGACAGTTTGTTGTGAAGTAGTCTGAGTGTGGGATAGCAACAAAGTGCTAAAGATAAGATTGACGTATAGAGAAGAAAAAAGTGAGACAATGCAGTATGCGTTTCATAATCTGTGTGTGTGTGTGTGCGTGCGCGTGTGTATGTGTGTGTACATGTTTGCGTGTGTGCGGCTGTACAGGTGTGTGTGTGTTTGTGCAGTGTGTGTGTTTCATCTATGGTATGCAGTAGTTTGTGTACATGTGTTTTCCTGTCCTGCCCTTTACTTATCCCTGTCCATAACACAGAGAGCAGGGGAGGTTCTCTCTGTCTTCCACTGTATAATCCCCTCTATGTAACTGATAGGAAGACCTGTGTGTGCCTCACACCTCGTAAAGACAGCATTAAGAGAAGAGAACACAGGGTGTGTGTTTCCGTGCATCCATGAGTATATGTGTTCAAACAGTGTGTGGATGTGTATGTGTGCATGCGTACGTGTGAGAGAGAGAGAGCGCGCTAGATAGGGAGAGAACAAGAGAAAGAGGCTATAGACTTTGAAGGGGTAGCTTAAAGAAGCAATCTGGGATCTTAAGCACAACAAATTAATATATTATTGGGGATCCCCATTAGCTGCTGCCTTGACACCACTACATATCTACGATACAAAATGTATAATACCACCATACAACAATATTACATTGTACGTGTGTGTAGAGTGCTCGTGCTAGAGTGTGTGTGCGTATGCGTGTGTCTGTACATGTGTGTGTGTCTCTTCACAGTCCCCGCTGTTCCATTAGGTGTTTTTTAAATCTTTTTTTATCTGATTCTACTGCTTGCATCAGTTACCTGATGTGGAATAGAATTCAATGTAGTCATGGCTCTATGTAGTACTGTGCACCTCCGATAGTCTGTTCTGGACTTGAGGATTGTGAAGAGACCTTTGGTAACATGTCTTGTGGGGTATGCAAGGGTGTCCGAGCTGTGTGCTAGTAGTTTAAACAGACAGCTCGGTGCATTCAGCTTGTCAAAACAATAGTGATGAAGTCAATCTCTCCTCCACTTTGAGCCATGAGAGATTGACATGCATATTATTAATGTTAGCTCTCCGTGTACATTTAAGGGCCAGCCGTGCTGCCCTGTTCTGAACCAATTGTAATTTCCCTAAGTCCCTTTTTGTGGCACCTGACCACACGACCGAACAGTAGTCCAGGTGCGACAAAACTAGGGCCTATAGGACCTGCCTTGTTGATAGTGTTGTTAAGAATGCAGAGAAGCGCTTTATTATGGACAGACTTCTCCCCATCTTAGCTACTGTTGTATCAACATGTTTTGACCATGACAGTTTACAATCCAGGGTTACTCCAAGCAGTTTAGTGAATGATTTGTCCCAAATACAATGCTTTTAGTTTCTGAAATATTTGGGACTAACTTATTCCTTGCCACCCATTCTGAAACTAACTGCAGCTCTTTGTTAAGTGTTGCAGTCATTTCAGTCGCTGTAGTAGATGACATGTATAGTGTTGAGTCGCTTTACTCAAGCCAGTTGCATGTCAGTTAGTAAAGATTGAAAAAAGTAAGGGGCCTAGACAGCTGCCCTGGGGAATTCCTGATTCTACCTGGATTATGTTGGAGAGGCTTCCATTAAAGAACACCCTCTGTGTTCTGTTAGACACGTAACTCTTGATCCACCATATAGCAGGGGGTGTAAAGCCATAACACATACGGTTTTTCCAGCAGCAGTCTATGATCTCACTGAAGTCTAACAAGACAGCTCCTACAATAATTGTATCATCAATTTCTCTCAGCCAATCATCAGTCATTTGTGTAAGTGCTATGCTTGTTGAATGTCCTTCCCTATAAGCGTGCTGAAAGTCTGTTGTCAATTTGTTTACTGTAAAATAGCATTGTATCTGTTCAAACACAATTTCTTCCAAAAGTTTACTAAGGGTTGGTAACAGGCTGATTGGTCGGCTGTTTGAGCCAGTAAAGGGGGCTTTACTATTCTTAGGTAGGGGAATTACTTTTGCTTCCTTCCAGGCATGAGGGCACACACTTTCTATCAGGCTTAGATTGAAGATATGGCAAATAGGAGCGGCAATATCGTCCATTATTATCCTCAGTAATTTTCCATTGAAGTTGTCAGACCCCGGTGGCTTGTCATTGTTGATAGGTAACAATACTTTTTTCACCTCTTCCACAATCACTTTACGGAATTCAAAATTACAATACTTGTCTTTCATAATTTGGTCAGTTATACTTGGATGTGTAGTGTTGGCGTTTGTTGCTGGCATGTCATGCCTAAGCTTGGTAATATCAGTGGGTTTTTTGATGAATGAGCCATCGGATTCAATGAATGATGGAGCTGAGTTTGCCTTTTTGTTTCATAGTATAGTTTCTTCTTCTTTTTATTCAGTTTAGTCACGTGATTTCTCAATTTGCAGTATATTTGCCAATCGGTTGCGCAGCCAGACCTATTTGCCATTCCTTTTGCCTTTTGTATCATATTGCACGAATTGGATTCTTATCATATCACACAAATTGCAAAAAACATATGATATCATACAAATTGCAAAATTCGTAACATATCACACGAAATGGATGATGTGGTACACAATAGGATGACGTAGTACACAATTGGATGACGTAGTACACAAAAAATGGGGACCAGTTTTGGCTAGTCAGCATCACTTTTAAAACTAGTAGCTGAAATTATACAAAAGTTTGAGAGTGCATCTTCAACTTCCTTAGCTGAAATGCCAGTGTGCTACAGGAGTACAGTGATGAGAGCAATCATGTCCATCAAAACATATCACTGTGCAAGGCTAGTCCACTGTGTCAGATATCCCACTACATCTATTTATACTAGCTAAGAGAAGTGTACAGGGCAGGGCTCTACGATGACGTGCTACTACGTAAAAAAATAAAAATAGGCGCACATAAAGAAATGTAGGAGCACAATGAAAAATATTCGACATATTAATAAAAAGAATTGCAAGCAATTACAAAAGACAGAAAAATAGATTGAGATGTAGCCTACATTGGGACTATATGTATCCTAGCTACTTTGGAAGCTCATTTCCTGAATAAACTTTCTAGGGGCACTCGTGCACCTGTAAAATTAAAGGTAGCACAGCAAAATATGCGACAAAAATGGTAGCGCTGTAGAGCCCTGCAGGGGGTTTCGGGAATGGATCATGATACTCATGATAAATGGTGATTAGGAATATAATGCTAACAAGTGTAAATGAATGTACTAGGGACATTTTTTGAATGGTAATGATGCAGTACTGTGCTGCATGCTGCCTTTGATTTCTGTCAAGAAGGTTGTCATTGAGCTGTGTAGCAAGAGATTTTAGCACAGGAGTGGTTGATCTGAACTGGAAATAGCCAAGCTTTTAATACTTAGACTGAGTACCAAATGGCACCCTATGGGCCCTGGTCAAAAGTATTGCACTGTTTAGGGAATAGGGTATAATTTCTTAAGTTTCATTTGGGGACCAGGGACTGGAATGGATGGGGAGGGTTAAGACAAAGTGTAGGGGACAGGTATGTGATACAGCACAGAGACAAGTCAATTCCCTGGAGTGAAGCTGCTCTTCAACAATCCACTACAAGGCTAGCTAGGACATAAAATGGTGCCAGTCATTGAGGTTGTTTAGACTGGTCACAGATCTGTTTGTGCTTTAGTCAATTCCTCTGTAGTGTCGGTTGTCATGCCAAACAGAATGTACAGCATGACTTGGGGACTTGACAGTTCCAAACAACCAGTGACCTTTTAAAGCAGCAACCAGCAGTTGAAACAATAACCCTTCCAGCCCCTGTTTCGGTAAAAAACTGAGGGATGGGACTGGAGAAATTGAACCACTCTCAAATTCATAGACAGCGCTATGGATGCAAGAACTGACCGTCCATTCTATCAAAATTATACTTTTAACCATGTTTTGAGGCTATAAAGTGTTTGTTTACATTTACTTTGTTGACAAACAGAGTAAAACAAACTTATATTTTGAGTTCTGATCGGGTACAACAGATGAATTATCCTCATGAGGAATTTACAAGTTATATTCTTAAAGAATCAATGGGTACATATAATTTATTTATAAGTCCAAAAATTGATGTAGAAACTGCAGATTGCCCAATTAAATAACATTATGCTCAATCGATTGTATGAGTCCTTGAGATGGGCAATCATAACTTTTTTTCTTATTGATAAACAACCAAACCTTAAACAACAAACAACCGCTTAAGACCCTCAAAAGGCTGCTCTGTGTGGCTCTGTCAGAGGGCCCCATGGTGTGTTAATCTATCTAACAGCCTTTCTGTCTGTCTAAATGTGTTTTAAGTGTGTGTGTGTGTGTGTGTGTGTGTGTGCGTGCGTGCGTGCATGCGTGCGTGCATGTGTGCGTGCGTGCGTGTGTGTGTGTGTGTGCCTGGTCAAAAGTAATGCACTATATAGTGAATAGGGTGCCATGTGGGTTGTTCTTTTTCTGGGTTGCTCCCAGGCTTTTAGCTCAGAGACTAACGTGTAGATCTGACTGGCAGCTCCCAGGCTTTTAGCTCAGAGACTAATGTGTAGATCTGACTGGCAGCTCCCAGGCTTTTAGCTCAGAGACTAACATGTAGATCTGACTGGCAGCTCCCAGGCTTTTAGCCCAGAGACTAATGTGTAGATCTGACTGGCAGCTCCCAGGCTTTTAGCTCAGAGACTAATGTGTAGATCTGACTGGCAGCTCCCAGGCTTTTAGCCCAGAGAGGAACATGTAGATCTGACTGGCAGCTCCCAGGCTTTTAGCTCAGAGACTAACGTGTAGATCTGACTGGCAGCTCCCAGGCTTTTAGCTCAGAGACTAACATGTAGATCTGACTAGCAGCTCCCAGGCTTTTAGCCCAGAGACTAACATGTAGATCTGACTAGCAGCTCCCAGGCTTTTAGCTCAGAGACTAATGTGTAGATCTGACTGGCAGCTCCCAGGCTTTTAGCCCAGAGAGGAACATGTAGATCTGACTGGCAGCTCCCAGGCTTTTAGCCCAGAGAGGAACATGTAGATCTGACTGGCAACTCCCAGGCTTTTAGCTCAGAGACTAACATGTAGATCTGACTGGCAGCTCCCAGGATTTTAGCCCAGAGACTAACATGTAGATCTGACTGGCAGCTCCCAGGCTTTTAGCCCAGAGACTAACGTGTAGATCTGACTGGCAGCTCCCAGGATTTTAGCCCAGAGACTAACGTGTAGATCTCCAAATACACCCAGACTAATTGACGACACTATCCAAACATGAACACAGTTTGCCAGAAAGACCCCAGAAGAGGCCAAGTAGATTCTGTTTGTCCCTTGTCCCCTCTCTTTAGAGACCCTCAAAGAGAGGATGTGTGATTGTGTGACGTTATCTCTCTAACTGACACTGTGACAGAGTCCACTTTACAAATTAATAGTAGGTTAATGCCAAATAAATCAAATATAATATGTGAGCCATCAGCAGGTTTATTTTCTCCATTCAAGCCAACAACATTCCTCCACCCTCCCCTCTCACACACACACACACACACACACACACGCCACCCCTCTCACACACACACACACACACATACACACACACACAGATACAGACAGACACATAGCCCCTCTGATCAGAGTATCACAGTATCATCACCATTACTCTTACTGAAGGGATGGACTGGGGGTGTATATGATTACAACACCTAAATGCTCCAGAACCTAACCCCAAGTCTAAAGGCCTGTGTGTATGTGGCAAACACATACACAGCACTCACACACATGAAGGCACATGAAACCATCTGAAAACGTCTAAACCTACCTCTTCAAAGAGTATCTTAAATAATTCCACAGCAAGTTGTAGGTGTTAATGTTGTAGAGACTGCGTTGTAAGTGTTGTTATAGCACTCATTTGCTCAATTATTATTTGCAGTACAAGTAATTATATTAATAAAGTAAAAAAGTGAGGTATATTGAACTATAACAAGTGGAGAAGTAGACAATATAGCATCTGTTATCATTGCATTTGAAAGGTTCCATTCAGTAAGGGTTCAGTACTGGCAGTTGAATAATTATTTGCTTCAAATATTCAATGATTATATATTTTTTAAATGTAATCTTAAAGGTGAATTCCCTAAAATGTGTATATGCTAATAACCCATATTCTCTTTGATATGGACAACAAGGGGTTGTAGTGGATGAATACATTTCTTTTGAGAGAGAAAAATAACCATCCTTTAAAAAGCTATGAAGTTGTTTTTCCTGTCAGCGTGGCCTGCTGACTACCTTCAGAGTACAGTGTTACAAACAGCAGCGCCTTCCTGATTTACTGGTGGTTCTTGATTTTGATTTGAAATGTAAATGATATAACAACACTTCACATGCATGCAAATAATGTTTTTGGGGTCATAACAAGGTTAGTATTCCTCACTGAGGGCTATACTGTGTGCCAATAGTTTGTTTTGGGTGTATTTACCGATGGCCTGTATAGGTCCGGAAAATGTATCTCTTTTTTTACTCTGCCTGTAAATCGTTATCTCTGTGACACTGGTTCTGTTGCTATGTCTCTTCTCATGGAGGCTTCCCCATTCAGAGGAAAAATGTAGCATTTTGTGCGCTGCAGAAGTTGTATTTACTATGCTCTCTTCCGGGACAATGTAGACCAACCGGAGTTCCAATGCAACAATTGTTAACTCGCAGATGACTATAGAGAAGAAGTGGCTACTCTTAGCAAACAGATTAAGAATTTGCATAATCTACTGGCGAAAGTACCCCCGCCTACCTTCTCCTTCTCTACTCCACAGGCTGGATGCCGTTCCAATGTCCTGAGAGCATCACCGCCATTTCCACACTCATTGACTCAATGGCCAATGCTTTCCAAGGACGAGTGGCGTGTATTCATGGATGCCAAGGGAAGCCAGGCTTCCCCAAACAATTTACCAAGAAAAAAAGAAAAAAACATTAATAATTTATCTTTCGTCTCTGTGTTTCATAACTTTCCTTCAATTCGCAAGAGGCAGAATGTATCTCACTGGAGAAAGCATCCGAGCGAGCCAAACATTCCCCTCTGTATGTGTAGCCAATCTATCTGATGCTGTCTGGTCAAAAAGAGCATGATATTGTTGCCGCCCGTAACATTGAATGCAAGGGAAGCCAGCGAGCATTTGGCCTCCCTTGATATATATATTTTTATAATAATATCCAATCAACGTTCAGCTAAAACTGAGTGATCTCAATGGTGAATGGTCCTGGCACACCAAAAAAAAGTGTAAAGGGAAGACAGTTTGGATTTAGCTTCACACCAATCACATCACAACAAAAGCCAAACGTCATTGACAGAAAAAAACTTGAATTGTTGCATCTCGTTGGGTGGCTAGCTAGCTAGCTAGCTAAAATTGGCCATGGATGGAGATAGGGATTTAGACTTGTGGTTTTACTTAATTCTCCATACTGGCCAATGATTATAATGGCAATTCTGATCCAACCATAAATGCATACATTGTGCCCCTGGCCTGCGAGAATGTTAACTAGCTGGCTCATCATTGCCCATGAAAGGAAGTTAGGCTAGCGAGCAAGCATTTTAGCCAGGACAACAAAAACTAAAAACATGTAGTTTACTGTATGACAGAGTGATAGACTGTTTTGGCAACATGAAAGAGATAAGGATTCAAAAAAAAAAATTCTACTTGCACGCATGTACACACACACTCACACACAAATACAGAAATCAGTACCATGGACAGCCACATCATATTTAGCTTACGTTGATTGGACTATATTGTTTTTGTTGTCTTTTTATTGTCACTGTATTAGACTAACCATAGGTGATTTGATGATGTAATTTTGAAGTTGAAATGGTGCTGGAATAGTGAAGGCAGCTCCTGTTTACTTTGCGACTTGCGGTAACTCTCTGTGGTTCTAAATCAATAGTTGTTTAGTAGTCCGAAAATGTCGGAAACATTAACTTGATTGACCATGCTGTAGGTCATGTAACTGTTTGTTACATGAAATATGCTTTGTGGACAGATGTTGCTTTCCAGTTTTGTGATGAAACAAAGGTGTGGTTGAATTTTTTCTGCCATTCTGTCTTCTTATTGTCTCTGCCTTAGGCCTATATATCACGGTGTCAAGACAGATTAACTAACGGTTATTGAGCAAACAATGCAATTATCAGAACACATAGGTTGTAATATGTTTTTTCTTCTGGCTTCCCCAGTGATTTTACCCATGCACCGCTACTGCCAGGGATCACTCCCCGAAGAAGTCTCCCACTTCCAGCGCCATCGTCCCCTATCCAGATTCCTTCCCAGGGGGATTCTGCATCGGATTATGTTTTAGATCACCGGACCTCGAGGGCGTCTGACGTACCGGCTCCTCCATCAGCCACAATGGGTTTTCCAGACCTCCTCTGCCATCTCACCAGCCATTATAATCGGCAGCTCTATGGTGAGAAACATCTCGGTTCCTGGGGCAAAAACCTTGTGCGATCCTGGGGCTCGGTTACAGGACATTACTAGGCTGCTTCCTACCGTTTTACACCATAATACGCAAGCTGTCGCTGTAGTAATCCATTTGGGATCTAATAACATTAGGATGGCTAGCTCGGAACGTCTGAAATTGGATTTTATAGAACTGATTGGAACTCTGAAAGACTCCAAAAACGTATAATTATTTCAGGCCCAGTGCCATCACTGAGTTATGGCAGCGAAAGATTCAGTAGGTTGCTGGCACTACAAAACTGGCTATGAGTCTACTGTAGCTCTGTTGGAGTTACTTTTGTGGATAACTTCTACACCTTTTCGAAACAGAAGATGTTCTACAGAGAGGATGGGGTCCATCCAAATCATCTTGGTGCCTGGACCCTGTCCTCACATTTCAAGGCTGCGCTGAGACATTGATTTAACAACCCCCCAAGTCTCGCTCAGGTAATCCCAACCATAAAATATCAGCATTATCATCATACTGCAGGCCGTAACAAGTAACCATCATTGACTCTTGTTTTAACCCATGTCCTCACTCGAGACATCAGCCCAATGGTACAGTTCTAGACAATCTTGTATCTTTAACAATTCAAGCTAGCCCTATGGTATTTTCAAATAAGGGGTTACCAACTGAGCATAGTTCGAGGCATTGGCCAAACGGTGCAGTTCTAGGCATTCTTGTATCTATTCCAATTCAAGCCAACCCCATGGTATTTTCTAGTAGGGGGTTACCTGTTGAACATGGCATGTTTGTACTGAAATCACACAGCTGCAGCCTTGGACTGATTCATGTAAAAGACAGAAGTTTTATTTTGAAAATTGATTTTATTGTAACTGGCTTCTCAAACCAACGCAGACATTCTGGTTGTAACTGAATCTTGGCTAAAGAAGTCTATGTGTATCTGACATGTTTTTAGATCTGATAGAGTTGGCAGAGGAGGGGGTGTCGCCATAAACATAACGAGCTATTTAAATGTGTCGGTATTCATCACCACCTCTGTCCCTAAGCAATTTGAATGTCTAGTCCTAATTGTGGGACTTTGTAAAAATGCCCATCTGAAGCTAGTGGGAATTTATCGCCCTCCCTCTGCCTCCATACTGTATGTGCTCTTAGCAAATGTTCTGACCTGCTGTCTAACTATGCTCAATCTGAATTACAGATAGTGGGTGGTCTTAATCTAGATTGGTTGATGCCAGCATCTGATGGGCTGAAAGATATTTGTACAGAGCTAAATCTAACTCAGCTGATAACTAAACCAACTCGCCCAAACTTTAAAACACCCTGGAAATCTACTCTATTAGATATTATCCTAACAAATGCCCCTCATAAGTTTACAGCCAAAGGGATATTTGCCAATCAGTTCAGAGACCATTGTCCCGTTGCCTGTATAAGAGATGTTAAATTACCAAAATATTGCTCACACATTATTACAGGGGCATTTTGGAAATTTGTATAGGCATTTTTTTTTTGTCTGAGCTGGGGTTGAGTGACTGGGAGGTTGTGTCAACTATCACTGACCTCGGATCAGGCTCTTACTTTTTTTATTTCCCTGTTTAACTCTGTTGCAGATAAACATGTGCCGTACAAAAGACCAATGTAATCCATGAATTGTCTGAGAAATTAGAGCAAAGAAATGTAGCTTGGGCTAAGGCTAGATGGACTGATTCTACGTCTGATTGGCAGTCCTTCAGACATTTGAGAAATATATGTCTATCCCTGGTTAAAAAAGCAAAATCAACATATTTAATTGAATTGTGTATATACTGAGATCATGTGATCTATCATGTGACACTTAGATTGCACAGAGGTGGACTTTATTCAACTAATTATGTGACTTCTGAAGGTCATTGGTTGCACCAGATTTTATTTAGGGGCTTCATAGCAAAGGGGGTGATTGCATATGCACGCACCACTTTTCCGTTATTTATTTTGTATAATCTTTTGAAACAAGTTATTTTTTTCATTTCACTTCACCAATTTGGAATATTTTGTGTATGTCCATTATATGAAATCCAAATTAAATTAAATTACAGGTTGTATTGCAACAAAATAGGAGAAACGCCAAGGGGGATGAATACTTTTGCAAGGTACATTTTAATGTTTCCAGGGAGGTTCTGAGAACATTTTACTCTGGTTCCCTGAATGTTCTCCTGGGAGGTTTTATTAGCGCTCTGATAAAGGTAATTAAATAACATTCTGAGAACATTCTCTAAATGTTGTGAAAATGTTGCTATGGTTATTATTCTTAACACTCTAAGAATGTTATTTTAGACGTTTTGAATACCTTCCTCTGAATGTTTCAATAAGACTTTTAATAACACTGCTAGCTAATTTTTGGTTAAGTTCTTTGAACTCCAAGCACAGATACAGTAGGACACATGGACATTCATCATGCATTTGAACCTATGATCTTCTGTTCTATATTCCTGGAATAAGTCCACTGCACCACCAGCATGGAGCTAGCATGCCATGTTTTTTTATGCATACAAAGCTGTTCATTTCAGTCTCTTCACACAGACCCAATTTCAAAGGAAACAAGCACTTATTAAGATCAGGTGTGGCCAATTAAGGGACATGAACAGCACACCTGAACATACTTAACAAGATAGAGGATAGAGAGAGTTTTGTTGACACTGAGAACAGAACGTGTATGTTTTTAAATAACATTTGTAGAACGTTTTCTGAGCGTTAACGTTTTCTTGTGATTTTATGGAAAATGAGAGAACAGAATTGAAAGCTAATTGATGTTAATGTGTAGAATTCAAAAAAAATTTGCCAAGAACTGACATAAAAGAGAACCATATATTGTCTGGACGTTTTGAGAACATCGCTTAAGTCACACCATTTCTGAGCACATTCCCAGAATGTAGTAAAAATATTACCTTAAATAGAACCACAACGGAACTTGTGTGGAATGTTCTGTGGAAGTACTGAAATTCCCACAGAAGAATGTTGTTTCTTAACGTTCACAGAATAATTTGAGAGCATGACTTAAAATAGAACCACGAAGAAACATGTAGGAAACGTTATCCTGAAGTACTGAAATTCCCACAGTACTTTTCTGAATTATTTGAGAATCTTCCCAATGTCAAACCAGTTGGAGAACGTTCCTATAACATTACCAAAATTGAAAGTAAATGTATCCATGTTTAAACTTTTAAGAAACGTTCTGTTAAAGTATTGAAAAAAAAGTGTTTTTGTCAAGTTCCTTAAATATGCTGAGAATGTTCCAAATCCAAGCAACTATCCTGCACCATTCCCAGAAAGTTGTAGGAAGGTTGTATGCAAAATAACCATAGGACAACCTTGCTCTCACCAAGCTCTAAGAAACATATGGTTCTCAGAACGTTATTTGCTAGCTGGGGTGTTAACGTTCATAGCATTCTTATTGTGCATGAATAAAAGAGACCAACACAGCTACAACAAAGGCTAACAAGAGGTTAAACCTAAAGGGCTCTAATCTAATTTCGTACCAGAATGCAAATGTATAAAAAAGTCAGATTGGTTGCATCATTGTTTTGCATTATCAAAAGTCTCATTTTTCCAATTATCACAGCTTCACATTTCAAGACAATCTCTTTGTCTCAATTTAGTTCATTTGTAAAAGAAAACTGGATTGAGTGACACTCACCCCTGGTATTTCGGCACATTAGCAATGCCTAAAATCTTCTTCTCCTTCCTTCCCATTGCTCTCATTGATGCGGTTCCTCTTTCTCTTCTGTCCTCTGTTTCTGTCCTTCTCTCCCGTAGTGAGCAGTGGGCACGGTAAGATAAACTTCCCAGCTCAGTTGAGCGCTGGGGTGACAGGTCAGGTAATAGAAGAGTCTGTTCTGTCCTGTGTGTGTGTTTAGTAAGACAGCTCAGTGTACAGTGCTGGAGTTAGAGTGATCTGTAGTGGCCCTGAAGGGATAAGAGTCAATACTATGGAGGGGGTGAGGAGGAGTATAGAGGAATGATGGGCTTGGGGGGTGAGGAGGAGGAGGGGTACAGAGGAGAGGAGAGGAGGGAGGGGGCATAAGGGGCAGGAGAGGTATAGAGAGAATAGGGGTTAAGAGGGGGAGGAGGGGTACAGAAGCAGGAGGTGGGGAAGGAGTGGTATAGTAGGAGTAGGGGGGCAGGAGGCATACAAACTAGAGGAGGGGCGGTTGGGGGAGAAGGAGGAGGAGGGGAGGGAGGATCTATCTGCTCCCCTCCAGGACCACAGATGGGAGTGAGGAAGTGTTCCACGGAATATGGCTTGTTATAATGGAACGCCTGGAATGCTGTAGCGCCATGTGACTTCCAACAGGGGAGAGGGGGACAGGGCGGGGGAGGGAGAGGGGGAGAGAGGTGTAAGGGAGAGTGAGGGGAGACGGGTGTAAGGGAAATAAGGGTAAGAGAGGGCTGACAACTGGGGCTTCGGGTGGTTTAAAGAAAGGAGAGAGGATGGGGGTTTAAAGGCATGAACACAGGGGTAAGGGGAGGACCAACAGAAAGGAATTTAAAATAGAACAGAAGAATATACTGTAGGTCATTGTTTATGGGTGCAGGATGGTTGGCCATAAAGATACCCATAATGTTTACCCAAAAGGTTTAACGGTCAGTTAACCATAAGGCCCTCTCCACCTGGACTCAGTATATTTAGGACTTTTGTGGTCCAGCTCAACAACTTCTAACCCCCAAGGGTCACTGGCACTCACTGCTCTAATCCCCCATGTCTGTTCATCTATATGGGTCGTTCCACAAAAACTGTTTCTACAAGAGTTTCTATTGGACAAATTCAGGTAGGTCCCTCCCTGTTTCATTCTGTTTGCTCTAATTGATTCCGTTTGGTTGTTAAAACGCTAAACGGTTTCCTTTGCAAAACACCTGTTGACGCTGAGAATGGAATGTATATGTTTTTAAATAACATTCGTAGAACATTTTCTGAATGTTACTAAAGTTTTCTTGTGGTTTTTATGGAACGTTTTCTTCATGTTCTGAGAACGGAATTCAGAGCTAATTGATGTTAATGTGTAGAATTTATTTTTTACATTCCCAGAATATTGCCAA
Organism: Coregonus lavaretus; assembly: GCF_964263955.1. Classification (NCBI taxonomy): domain Eukaryota; kingdom Metazoa; phylum Chordata; class Actinopteri; order Salmoniformes; family Salmonidae; genus Coregonus; species Coregonus lavaretus. The sequence continues at coordinate 36,284,563 of NC_140008.1, read as the reverse complement.
TAAATTACATAAAAGAGAACCATATAGTCTCTGAACATTCTGAGATAAGTCACACCATTTTTTTCAACATTCACAGAATATAAATATGTAAAATATGACATAAAAAAAACATGGGAAGTTGGGTGGAATGTTCTGTGGAAGTACTGAAATTCCCACAGAAGACCATTGTTTCTTAATGTTCTCTAAACTATTTGAGAACATTCCCAATGTCAAATCAGTTGGAGAACGATGCTAGAACATTACCAAAACGTTTATTAAATGTAACCATGTTTCAACTTTTAGGAATCGTTCTGTTAAAGTAATTAAATACCAAGAAATACCAAGCTCTAAGAAACGTATGGTTCTCAGAACGTTTTTTGCTAGCTGGGTTGCTAAAGTGCCAAAATTCTGCATTTTGACATGTCCCTCCATCAACATTGTGTCACTTTTTTGAAGATTTGAACCCTTATAACACTAACATTTCTCCAAGTTTTCACAATCATTGTAAACCATGGTTATTTTGTTTCTTTGACAAAGTCATTTCTGAAGATTATTATTTATTTCATGTGATTAGTGATTCATTTACGTCTGTCCCTCATTTTAAGGTTAACCCTTTAACGTGAGCTTTTTAGATCTTATTTCAGAAGAAACATTGAACATCTAATAGTCAAATCATAGCGTAAAAGCAGGTGAGCTGGTTCTACTATTTTTGGAAATATTCTGGTGTTTTGTGGTAAGAAACTGAGCCAGTCGAGCATAACACGTCAACCGTGTTCTACACATAAGTAGACAGGCTAGAAATGTTTTAACAATGTAAAATATTTTTGGGTGAAGATTGCATTAAATTGCCACTCCCTGTTGCACACAACAAGCATCCATTCCCCCTGTCACAATGTCACGATCGTCGACTGAAGACACGGACCAAGGCGCAGCGTGATAAGCAAAACAACAAACCAAACGATACGTGAAGTCCTAGGTTAATACAAAACAAACCTTCCGGAACAAGATCCCACAAATAAACTGGTGCCAAGTATGGTCCCCAATCAGAGACAACGAGCTACAGCTGTCTCTGATTGGGAACCACCCTGGCCAACATAGATCAACACGATCTAGAAACATAAAACATAGAAAACAAAACATAGAAAATCCACACCCTGGCTCAACATATAAGAGTCCCCAGAGCCAGGGCGTGACAGTACCCCCCCCCCCCCCCCCCCCAAACAAACACAAACACAAGAGGGTAGGGGCCGGGTGGGCATTCCGCCTCGGAGGCGCATCCGGCTCCGGGCGTGACCACCACTCTCTCTCCACCCCCCCCCCGTTGCGCCCCTGATCTGGTCCCGCTGGCCGGAGCTGGACTGGACACCGGTGGAGCGGATTGCTCTGGCTCCGGAGTGGAGCAGCTGACCGGTGCCGGACCAGGCACCGGTGGAACAAGCACGGGCCGTGCCGGACTGGACACACGCACCACTGGCTTGGTGCGGGGAGCAGGAACGGGCCGGACCGGGCTGACGACACGCACCACTGGCTTGGTGCGGGGAGCAGGAACAGGCCGGACCGGGCTAGCGATGCGCACCCCTGGCTTGGTGCGGGGAGCAGGAACAGGCCAGACCGGGCTGGCGACGCGCACCACTGGCTTGGTGCGGGGAGCAGGAACAGGCCGGACCGGTCTGGCGACGCGCACCACAGACTTGGTGCGAGGGACAGAAACAGGCCGGACCGGGCTGGCGACGCGCACCACTGGTTTGGTGCGAGGGGCAGGAACAGGCCGGACCGGGCTGGCGACGCGCACCACTGGTTTAGTGCGAGGGGCAGGAACAGGCCAGACCGGGCTGGCGACGTGCACCACAGGCTTGGTGCGAGGGGCAGGAACAGGCCGGACCAGGCTGGCGACGCGTACCACTGGCTTGGTGCGAGGAGCAGGAACAGGCCGGACCGGGCTGGCGACGCGCACCACAGGCTTAGTGTGGGGAGCAGGAACGGGCCGGACCGTACTGGGAACACACACCACTGGCCTTGTGCGGGAATCAGGAACGGGCCGGACCGGACTGGTGACACACACCACTTGCTTGGTGCGAGGAGCGGGACTGGGTTTCCTTCTAAACCTCCGCTCCCTCTGCTGCCTAACCAGTTCCTCTCGCCGTGCCTCTACACTCTCCCTCTCCCTCATGACCAATAGCCCCCGTAACCTGGTGGCCTCCTCTCCTAATCCGCAGATTCGCCCTGTAGCTGCCTCCTGCTGCCCCGTCATCCACGCCGTGTGGCCCCCCAAAAATATTATTGGGGTTGCCTCTCGCGTGTCCGTCGTCGGCGCGGTTGGCGCCGTTTCTCCTCTCCTGTCTGGGCATTTACCTTTGCCCATGGCCCTCTGCCCGCGAAGATCTCCTCCCAAGACCACCATTTGCCCACCTGCGACATCGCCATCTTCTCCTCCTGGGCACGCTGCTTGGTCCTCTTATGGTGGGATCTTCTGTCACGATCGTCGACTGAAGACACGGACCAAGGCGCAGCGTGATAAGCGTACATTTTATTTGTAGTACACAACACGAACAAAACAACAAACCAAACGATACGTGAAGTCCTAGGTTAATACAAAACAAACCTTACGGAACAAGATCCCACAAATAAACTGGTGCCAACAGGCTGCCTAAGTATGGTCCCAAATCAGAGACAACGAGCTACAGCTGTCTCTGATTGGGAACCACCCTGGCCAACATAGATCAACACGATCTAAAATCAAAACATAGAAAATCCACACCCTGGCTCAACATATAAGAGTCCCCAGAGCCAGGGCGTGACACACAAGGGGATTTAAATCGTCGACCCTATTATGGTTAACCCTGTTACTTTATTTATATATTTTATATAATAGGCACTTACTATAGTCTTTTTTTATTTAACCTCTTGAGATGGGAAAACATGATTTTTATGAAGTTGAACTTGTGCTTTTACAGGTGCCCTGAAGCCAAAGGCAAAAAAATTAAATATTGTATGAACGACAGTTAGTATTAATGACTTAGTATCTCGTTTAAACGACTTGGTAAAAAAATAAAGATTCAAAAACACTTTGACGTTTGGAGCAACTTCAAAATTTGATGTTTGGAGAAATGTGGATAAACATCAGAATCTGAAGTCAAATTAGGTAAAACCGTGAAATCTTTTTGGTCCACGTACATGCTGTGGCATTCAAAAGCAGCCCTATCAAAAAATGATCAATGAATATTCATATCAATGGATGGAATCAGTGAATGAATGGCTGCAGCAACGGTCTGAAAAGCATAACTGCATAACAAATTAGGCCTAATTAGACAAAATAACAAGTAAGTTGTTCAAACGACTTAGTATCTTGTTCAAATTATTTTCTCTTTTGAATGACTTAATAGTTCAAATGAGATACTAAGTTGTTCAAACGAGATACCAAGTCATTCGGACAAGATAAGTCTCCTTTTTTATTTGTTTTGCCTTGGGCTTCAGGGATTACGTATGCTCTTTATGACAGAATGTTAAAATTAGGTGAAATCAAAGTTACACTTCTGAAAAGGCACCTCACTGGTGGAACGATCCATACATTCTCCCTTTACCTCTACTCTATAACCCCTCCTTCTCTCTCACTCTTCATGTCTCTCACTCTCTATCACTCTCTTTCTCGCTCGCTGTTTTCATAACACTAGCCTTTATCAACCCTCTCTCTCACTCTCGCTCTCTCTGGCTGCATTCACACAGGAAGCCTAATCCGGATCTTTTTTGACAAATCAGATCAGCTCTAAAAAAGATCTGACGTGATAAGATCAGATGTGATTGGTCAAAAGACCAATTAGTGGAAACAACTTTTTGAATTGGTCTGCCTGTGTAGAGAACGTTCCCTCAAGAGTCTCATTAGGTAATTAACTAACGTTTTCATAGGAATGTTCCCGTGATGTGCAAGGAATGTTTCCAAGAGACAATTCCCTTAATGTCAAATAGAACTTATCCAGAACGATCTTACCATGTTCTCAGAACTTAAGATGTTATAGACACATTTCATAGGAACTTTGCATGAACATTCATGTGTCTAGTTTTCTGTGGGTTGGGAAACTATTCCATTAATGTCACATTAAACATACACAGAACATGGTTGCCATGTTCTCAGAATATAAGATATTCATGTTCTAGACATGTTTCATTGGAACGTTGCAAAAAACATTAGTGTCTATGGACGTTTAAAGCATAGGACATCCTGTCATGGTCCCCTGGAAGTTTTTGTCTAGTTCCCGGCTTGTTCCGGAGACATTCCTAGATGATGTTTTTAGGACGTCGCCTGATGGTCCCAAAGAAAAGAAAAGTGTATAATTACACCCTATTACTGTCCCAAGCCCATCAAAGCCCTGATTGGTGACCCAGTAATCCATTCACAGCTCTTTGTCTGTTGGCAAGGTTAGGAACACCCACACACAGTGCTTTCAACTGACATACAGTATTTGACACACATAATTCCATTGTGCATGTTCATTTATACAGTAATTATTATTCAACATGTACTCTCCTGGGATTTGAACTCACAACCTCTTGGTTCATAGCATTCCGAGATTCCTGTTACCGTATGGCTACACTTTGCACTTTGAAGTAAATCTCAGCTCTGTTAAAAGTACACTCAAGAAAAACTATTTTATTTATCATAGTGATTAAGGAGTAACAGAGGGATATGCCCCACCAAAATTAGACAACTACTGTTTATAGAAAACCCTAAAATGTTGTATTTTGCATACAGATATCATATCATATTATTTATTATTTATTATTATATATTACTGTATTGTTGCATTTTTTAAGATATATATTTTTTTATATTGATGTCACAAATGATTAATTTGCATAGTCACATTTGACTGTTTAAAACCTTGCATTGCTACTTATTTCTTTGAGAGTGAGGTGGATATATAGCGTTTTGCAACAAAACATGATTGTTCGTCTCTCTGAAATTAAACCATTTGTGATAGGTTTCAAACAAATACATGTCTGTCATTTAACAACCCCATGACATGTTCTGTAAACAAATGGGATAAAACTCTTCGGGCTCTATTCAATCCAAATTGCAGAAGTTCAGCTTTACAGCGTGATTGAAATTTAAAGGCAAGGTTTCCGCTTTAGCGGTCTGCATTCACTGTAAATGCTGCATATGTCAGCTCAATTGGAAATTACCTTTGCATTTCTATTGAGGAATCTATAACGCTTCAGCTTTACAGAGTTAATAGAGCCTTTAATTTTTATTGAATGATACGTCTTATGTTTTTAAGTGTATTTCTTCTAAATCCTTTTTAATTTAAGTCCTAAAGGGCTGTAATGTCAGATGGGTTACATTTCTCTAGAGAACTTACTGTAAATGATACAGGTCATTATAAAACACTAATTGGAGAGATTCCTATAACCTTGTTGTCCAGTTCTGAGATAGCAATTCTGTTTGTTTTTTAAAGGAGTGGGGCAATCCCACACCTCTTGTATTTTCTGTTTATTGGATAGGATAGCTAAAGAGGAAAGATAGGGGCAAGAGTTGCTGAAATAGCAGTAGGCTGGTTTGGAACCAATGCTGCAGCATTCCAGAGACAGTGGCTTAGACTGCTAGACCACCCTAGGCCACAGCAAATATGTGAAGACAAGAGGCACCAGCAGCAGGAGACATTGTGGCCCTCAAGGGGCTGGTCTGTCTGGGGCTGTTTAGGCTATAGTTAGTTAGAGCAATTTATAGATCTCCATATAAACAGTATGGTATTCTGGAAGCATTCATAGCCTGAGATGGTGTGTAAACTGTCTGCATAGCTGCAATAGATATATCACTTAATTTGAATGATATACTGAGTGTGTGTGTGTGTGTGTGCGCGTGTCTGTGTGTTGACAGATGATAAACAGTATAACCTGACACAGTTTACTAGCGGTTTAATCTTACCTGGTATCTCCATCAGAAGCAGTAGGACAGATTCCTGCGGGATCCCTCAGAAGGTCACAGCTGTTTTTGTGTGTGTGTGTGTGTGTGCGCGCGCCCATGTGCATGTGTGTGTGTTGGATACACTAGGCTGAGTCTGAGTGTGAAAGCTGTCTGACCATCATGGGTAATCTTTTGTGCATGCATGCATGGACAAGGGTTTACAGCTTCCACAAATGCAAAAAAATCAGGCCACCATATTTTCCCAAAGTAATGTACACACAGCACCTTGACCTTAACCCTGTTCAGCTAAAAATTCTGACATGTTCTGGCCCTGGCACACATATGCCAGATTTGTCACACTGCCCTTTGCCTCGATCTCTTCATATCTTTCCTGTCATCTCTACTCTCTAATCTACTGTGTGTGTGTGTGTGTGTGTGTGTGTGTGTGTGTAAACGTCCCCTGTTAGAGGACGTTGGTAGATAAATAACTAAAACAAGGTAGAATCCCTTGTGCTTTCCATGGTAAGCTGGCCTCCTGACAGGCCTGAACTGTACCTCAGAATGTTCATGGATAAGCCATAATAACAATGAGGACTGTTTTAAAAGGTCAAAGATTATTTGAGAATGGACATGGGATGGGAAAGTGTTATAGCCTGTTGAATCTTCACTTATCTCCCCAGCAACATATTAGACTTATCGCAGATGTTTTGGTAATGTCACTCCTTGTCAATCATTGTCACAAGTGCAGACAGCACGAACAGAACTTGGATCAGGCTAGCAACATACAGTACATCTATCAGAAGCTGATTAACTGGCTGTCCCGCACTATGAGTATGCATCGTTTGAGAAAACATACACTGTAATCACATTATTACTAATCAAATGTACCTACACACTGCATGAAAAAAAGGTGTTTCTGGGTATTTTCCAACCTGTACATATTCAGGGAAATTTGAATGGGAGGTGAGCTGTAATTTCTCAAATTTGTGTTCCGATTGCTGCACACTCCTGACCACGCACTGACACAAGTATTTCCGGGATCGGACACTCCCAATTACGCATTAACAAGGATTTCTGGGATCGTGCACACTGATTATTGTGCATTAACGTAATCTGACATTTTTCTGGTGTGTAAACTGCGTGACACTCGCACTTGGAAAGAGGAGACATCATAGTGTTATGTCAGTACACCTTCAACCAACTAACTAGTACAACTCATGTTGAGGCGGGAATAGAGAGATCTACTCATTTTACATTTCACATTTTAGTCATTTAGCAGACGCTCTTCCATATGTGTTATTTCATAGTTTTGATATCTTCACTATTATTCTACAATGTAAAAAAAAAATTAAATGAAGAAAAACCCTTGAATGAGTAGGTGTGTCCAAACTTTTGACTGGTAGTGTAGTTATCAAGTGAAAGTGTTGGGGGGGTCGAGGTGAGGAGGGGGATTATTTAAGATACTCTTTGAAGAGGTAGTGACTCTGCTGTCCTGGCTTCAGGGGGAAGCTGGTTCCACCATTGGGGTGCCAGGAAAGAGAAGAGCTTGGACTGGCTGGGCTGAGCAGGAGCTGCCTTCCCGTAACGGTGGGAGGGCCAAGAGACCAGAGGTGGCAGAATGGAGTGCTCGTGTTGGGGTGCATGGTTTGAGCATAGCCTGAAGGTAGGGAGGGGTAGTTCCTCTTGCTGCTCCATAGGCAATCCCCATGGTCTTCTAGTGGATGCGAGCTTCGACTGGAAGCCAGTTGAGTGTGTGGAAGAGCGGGGTGACATGGGAGAATTCGGGAAGGATGAAAACCAGGCGGGCTGCAGCATTCTGAATAAGTTGCTGGGGTTTGATGGTACAAGCGGGGAGCCCAGCCAACAGTGAGTTGTAGTAGTCCATGCAGGAGATGACAAGTGCCTGGATTAGAACCTGCGCCACTTCCTGTGTGAGGTAGGGTCGTGCATAATGGATGTTGTAGAGCATGAACCTGCAAGAGAGAGTCACTGCTTTGATGTTTGCAGAGAACGACAGGGTGTTGTCCAGGGTCACGCCAAGGTTCTTTGCACTCTGTGAGGGCGACACTGTGGAGTGGTCAACCATGATGGAAAGGTCTTTGAGCGGGCAGGCCTTCCCCGGGAGGAAGAGCAGCTCCATCTTGTCGAGGTTGAGCTTGAGGTGGCGGTCCGACATCAAAACTGAGATATCTTCCAGGCATGCAGAAATGCATGTCGCCACCTGGGTATCAGAAGGGGGGAAGGAGAAAAGTAGTTGAGTGTCATCCACATAGCAATGATAAGAGAGACCATGTGAGGATATGATGGAGCCAAGTGACTTGGTGTATAGAGAGAAGAGGAGAGGGCCTAGAACAGCCGTAACTAAAGCCTGTCCTCAATAGCTGTGATTTCAATGAGATGACTTCAACAAGACTTTCAACAAAGTATACTATGAAGGACTTTAAAAGAAGCGAGGTAAGGGACAAATTTACACAGTATGTCTAACAGTGTAGTGTCTGAACATCAAATGTTTGCTGTACATTAAAATGATTTACAAGCTAGCAAGCTAACATTAGTCAGCTGAATGAAGTACCAAAGATTAAAAGGGAATTTCACCCTGCCTCTGCCACAACATATAGTCATTACTATATTAACAACATTATGTTTTTGGTCATAAACATCAAAATTAGCGAAACCACAAGCTAGAACGAGCACATTTTAATTTCACTGGTAGAATCGGGACGTTTCGACTTCCTGTGTATTCGGCTGCTCATAGTGAACCACAAAGTCCAGCATTCATAGTGAATGCAGATAATGCCACGCTAGGTAAATGGGGCATTCCCACAAACTTGCATAATGGCGTTGTTTACTTCGGACGACCAACACACAGTAATTGTTGCATCACAAAACTTACACAAGGTGGTTTGTTATACGGTGGTGATCGTCCTGGCAGATGTGGCTAACCTAGCAACCTAGCAAGCACGGCGCTGACCATCGCCATCCAGAGGGACTGGATTGTGGTTATCACTGGCTACAACCGGGGTCACCTCGCCGGTGAGACTGGCAGACCTGCCGCAAGCTATTACATCATGAGGGATTGTTGTTTCTGTTTCAGCTGCTGAACTGGCTGGTGGTTAAAGCACTTCAAGTTTATCAGACACTCTATGTATTTAGTTTTCTAGGATGTATCACATGCATTACAATAGAAGTAGAATAGTTTGCTAATTTAGGCATTAGTACAAAACTGGTAGCACAAGTTCTAATATCACCACAACCAAACAAAACCCTGTACGTTTGGTTTGATTCTGATCTGCAGGGATGAAGAGGTTGAGGTTGTGTTTTTCTCTAGCAGGAGGTAAGCTTGGCTTCTCATATGGTGTTGAGTAAAGCTTAAACCATGTATTTAGATCGTAGGTAGGTAGTTTATTTAGGTAGTTATTGTAGGTTTCCGTAGGCAATTATTGTAGGTAAGTATTGTTTACGTATTGTTTAAATATTGTTACGGCGGAGCCCGGCGAAGCACGAGGCTAGCTAGCTAGCGGGTAGCTACTGGTAACGTTTATTGGTTATTATCTGTTTAGTGCAATGGTGGAGAGTGGTTTCCAATGTTAATGTGCTAGCTAATGTGCTAGCTAGCCAACGTTTAATTTTTTTTGCTGCGTTATGAAAGGAACTTGACACGGACATGAATTATCTGTTTTGTGTGTTAACACACTCTTGGTATGCTAGCTAGCTTGCGGGTAGCTACTGGTACGTTTATTGGTAATTATCTGTTTAGTGCAATGGTGGAGAGTTGTTTCCAATGTTAATGTGCTAGCTAACCAACGTTTAATTTTTGCTGCGTTACGAAAGAAACTAGACACCGACATGAATTATCTGTTTAGTGTGTTAACACACTCTTGGTGGTTTGTTGTAACCAAGTATTGGTGCTAAACTGTGTGTTATTGGATGCTAGCATGCTAGTTAGCTACGGCGTCATAGCTAGGCATCGTGGGCTGTTGTGGTTAGTTACTGTGGGTTGGCATTGTTGTTCGGCGGTGCCGGGGGTAGCACGAAGCTAGCTAGCTAGCCGTTCTTCAAACAAGGTCAACACAGTGGCCATTGCTAGCTAGCCAACAGACACGGACACGAATTATCTGCTTAGTGTGTTAACACACTATTGGTGGTTTGTTGTGACCAAGTGTTGGCGCTAAACTGTGTGTTTTTGGATGCAGGTGTTGGTGCTAAACTGTGTGTTTTTGGATGCTAGCATGCTAGTTAGCTATGGTGTCATAGTTAGCTAGCTGAATAAAGTGGGTTGAGTCTATTCCTTTAAACACTGAACCGCTGTGGTTCACAACAATTCTGATTTCTAGAGGTGGAAGTTGGTAGAGTTTTTGTTCGGGTGGTTCAGTGAAACAATTATAGTTGTTAGAAGTAGACGTTTTTGGTGAGGGAGGCCCTGCTCTCTACTCTCCCAGATGTGATGTTTAGTTCATTTCATTCCGATCTCCTCTGCATTATTGTAGCCATTTGCTACAGCCTGTCAACTATGCCTCTGCCTATCCCTGTTCTCTCCTCTCTGCACAGGCTACACAAACGCCCCACACCACGTGGCTGCTGCCTCTCTAACCTGGTGGTCCCTGCACGCACCCCACACCTGGAGTTCCAGGTCTCAGGCAGCCTCTGGAACTGCCGTTCTGCTGCCAACAAAGCTGACTTCATCCCAGCCTATGCTAATCTCCAGTCCCTCGACTTCCTGGCGCTGACGGAAACATGGATTACCACTGAAAACACTGCTACTCCTACTGCTCTCTCCTCGTCTGACCATGTGTTCTCGCATACCCCGAGAGCATCTGGTCAGAGGGGTGGTGGCACAGGAATCCTCATCTCTCCCAAGTGGACATTCTCAACTTTTCCCCTAACCCATCTGTCTATCTCCTCATTTGAATTCCATGCTGTCACAGTCACTAGCCCATTTAAGCTTAATATCCTTGTCATCTATCGCCCTCCAGGTTCCCTTGGAGAGTTCATCAATGAGCTTGACACCTTGATAAGTTCCTTTCCTGAGGATGGCTCACCCCTCACAGTTTTGGGGGATTTCAACCTCCCTATGTCCACATTTGACTCATTTCTCTCTGCCTCCTTCTTTCCACTTCTCTCCTCTTTTGACCTCACCCTCTCACCGTCCCCCCCTACTCACAAGGCAGGCAATACGCTTGACCTCATCTTTACTAGATGCTGCTCTTCTACTAATCTCACTGCAACTCCCCTCCATGTCTCCGACCACTACTTTGTTTCCTTTTCTCTCTCGCTCTCCTCCCACACTACTCACTCTGCCCCTACACAGATGGTAATGCGCCGCCGCAACCTTCGCTCTCTCTCTCCCACTACTCTCTCCTCTTCCATCCTATCATCTCTTCCCTCTGCTCAATCCTTCTCCCTCCAATCTCCTGATTCTGCCTCCTCAACCCTCCTCTCCTCCCTTTCTGCATCCTTTGACTCTCTGTGTCCCCTATCCTCCCGGCCGGCTCGGTCCTCCCCTCCAGCTCCGTGGCTTGATGACTCATTGCGAGCTCACAGAACAGAGCTCCGGGCAGCGGAGCGGAAATGGAAGAAAACTAAACTCCCTGCCGACCTGGCATCTTTTCACTCCCTCCTCTCTACATTTTCTTCATCTGTTTCTGCTGCTAAGGCCACTTTCTACCACTCTAAATTCCAAGCATCTGCCTCTAACCCTAGGAAGCTCTTTGCCACATTTTCCTCCCTCCTGAATCCTCCCCCCCCCCACCCCCCCCTCCTCTCTCTCTGTGGATGACTTCGTCAACCACTTTGAAAAGAAGGTTGACGACATTCGATCCTCGTTTGTTAAGTCTAATGACACTGCTGGTCCTACTCACACTGCCCTACCCTATGCTTTGACTTCTTTCTCCCCTCTCTCTCCAGATAAAATCCTGCGACTTGTGACTGCAGGCCGCCCAACAACCTGCCCGCTTGACCCCATCCCCTCCTCTCTTCTCCAGACCATCTCCGGTGACCTTCTCCCCTACCTCACCTCGCTGATCAACTCATCCTTGACCGCTGGCCATGTCCCTTCCGTCTTCAAGAGAGCGAGAGTTGCTCCCCTTCTCAAAAAACCAACACTCGATCCCACTGATGTCAACAACTACAGACCAGTATCCCTTCTTTCTTTTCTTTCCAAAACTATTGAGCGTGCCGTCTTTAGCCAACTCTCTTGCTATCTCTCTCAGAATGACCTTCTTGATCCAAACCAGTCAGGTTTCAGGACTGGTCATTCAACTGAGACTGCTCTTCTCTGTGTCACGGAGGCTCTCCGCACTGCTAAAGCTAACTCTCTCTCCTCTGCTCTTGTCCTTCTAGACCTGTCTGCTGCCTTTGATACTGTGAACCATCAGATCCTCCTCTCCACCCTCTCCGAGCTGGGCATCTCCGGCGCGGCTCACTCCTGGATTGCGTCCTACCTGACCGGTCGCTCCTACCAAGTGGCGTGGCGAGAAGCTGTCTCCGCACCACGTGCTCTCACCACTGGTGTCCCCCAGGGCTCAGTTCTAGGCCCTCTCCTTTTCTCCCTATACACCAAGTCACTTGGCTCTGTCATATCCTCACATGGCCTCTCCTATCATTGCTACGCTGACGATACACAACTAATCTTCTCCTTTCCCCCTTCTGATAACCAGGTGGCGAATCGCATCTCTGCATGTCTGGCAGACATATCAGTATGGATGACGGATCACCACCTCAAGCTGAACCCTGGCAAAACGGAGCTGCTCTTCCTCCCGGGGAAGGACTGCCCGTTCCATGATCTCGCCATCACGGTTGACAACTCCGCTGTGTCCTCCTCCCAGAGTGCGAAGAGCCTAGGCGTGACCCTGGACAACACCCTGTCGTTCTCCGCCAACATCAAGGCGGTGCCCCGCTCCTGCAGGTTCATGCTCTACAACATTCGGAGAGTACGACCCTGCCTTACACAGGAAGCGGCACAGGTCCTAATCCAGGCACTTGTCATCTCCCGTCTGGACTACTGCAACTCGCTGTTGGCTGGCCTCCCTGCCTGTGCCATTAAACCCCTACAACTCATCCAGAATGCCGCAGCCCGTCTGGTGTTCAACCTTCCCAAGTTCTCTCACGTCACCCCCCTCCTCCGCACACTCCACTGGCTTCCAGTTGAAGCTCGCATCCGCTACAAGACCATGGTGCTTGCCTATGGAGCAGTGAGGGGAACGGCACCTCTGTACCTTCGGGCTCTGATCAGTCCCTACACCCAAACGAGGGCATTGCGTTCATCCACCTCTGGCCTGCTGGCTCCCCTTCCTCTGCGGAAGCATAGTTCCCGCTCAGCCCAGTCAAAACTGTTCGCTGCTCTGGCACCCCAATGGTGGAACAAGCTCCCTCACGACGCCAGGACAGCGGAGTCACTCACCACCTTCCGGAGACATTTGAAACCCCACCTCTTTAAGGAATACCTGGGATAGGATAAAGTAATCCTTCTACCCCCCCCCCAAAAAAAAATTAATTAATAAATAAATAAATTGTAAAGTGATTATCCCACTGGCTATAGGGTGAACGCACCAATTGGTGAGTCGCTCTGGATAAGAGCGTCTGCTAAATGACGTAAATGTGCCCTTGAGCAAGGCACTTAACCCTAATTGCTCCTGTAAGTTGCTCTGGATAAGAGCGTCTGCTAAATGACTAAAATGTAATGTAAAATGTAATCTCAGAACTTCTCTAAGCAAGATTTGTTTGAAAACGTTTGTTTTTCACTAACGTTTGTCATCATGCCCATGTGGTGTTCTGTGTCTGGCGGTGCTAATTACAAACAAGTGTGAAAATGAGTTATGTTTCACCATTCTACCTACCAGAGATTTACCCCAATGCCATCAGTGGCTTGCGGCTATCAAGAATGATGCTTACGGTGACCTAAGATTAGAGGGATTTTCGGGCTGAACTGATGGGGAATTCATTTCGACGACAGCTGAGAAGTGATGCGGTACCATCGTTTTTTTCCTTCACAACAAAACAGAAGATTCTTCATTAGAGATAAGATAACATTAGCTAGCCTAGCTGGACTAGGTAAGTTAGCTAGCTAGCTAACATTACAGTCCTGTATTGAACTATGAAAGCCATCAGCTAAATCAAATAGCTAGCTAGCTATCTTTTGGATACACATTGTAAATCAATTTCGCCTATGCCATGGTAGTCACTGCTAGACTGGTACCTTCAGCAGAGTAAATATGTTTGTTTGTTCATTCCATTTTTGACTAACATTAGCTAACATAAGTTAGCTAACATTAGCAAATAAGAGTAGCTCAATCTGGTAGCCATCTATTCCACCCTGGTCTGGAAAGCACTCTGTTACTAAAATGTAATTGTCGATATAGCTAACTCACTCTCTGTTTGTGTGTTGGTAGCAATGATGAATGTGTATAAATGTGATTGGTTTCAGGAAACTAGGCATATGTCGCACGTCACTACTTCACATGAGAGCCATTCGAACGTAAACTTTTGTATTTTTATCAAAATGTGTTTTTTGGGCAGAAATGCCTTCTGGAACATGTGAACCTTCACGTGCCTTAATAACAAACTTGTATGTCATCTGTAAATACGAATAAAACTGTTCAATTATGAGCCTAGTTGTTTTAGCTCAGCTAGATATCAAAGGTAAGACATGGCTTCATGTCTATGTGGTTTGATTTTCTGTGAGTGTAGGGAAAAAACTTGTGATTAATATTGAAGCTTAGAGGTGTTTTATGGAGACATGAAAAATGATTGTACTCAATATCCCAGGCTCCTCTGTTTCCTCCCAGGTAGGAGGAACACTACACTCCGTTCTCACAGGACTCAGGCTACGCTATTGCCAGGTCAGTCTTGGGGGTGACCCTGTTGGGGTGACATTTGCTTTGTCTTTGGAAGATGATTTTTTTTAAACAATGGTGATAGAACATGTGAATGAGGAACTGTCCAATACACGCAGTGAGATCACCGAACTACAGAACGAGATAAAAGGCACATTTGATTCACAACAGCTAAAATAGATTTAGGAGCAGTGCGCTTCTGCCATCGAATCCTATCAGAAGGAGATCTCAGAGATCAAACTACAGAAGTTCTGACAGAAACTGGTCAGTTATGGGGGCCATAGCACACACCACATTTCTTTGGTCCTCTGTAGCTCAGCTGGTAGAGCACGGCGCTTGAAACGCCAAGGTAGTGGGTTCGATCCCCGGGACCACCCATACACAAAAAAATGTATGCACGCATGACTGTAAGTCGCTTTGGATAAAAGCGTCTGCTAAATGGCATATTATATTATTATTATTATTTTTATATACAGATAAACCAATATTGTTAATGTAAATAGTGAAAAGAACCGGACCAAGAATTGATCCCTGTGGCACAGCCTTTGTTCTGTCCAGAAAACCTGAGAACCTTTTTAGCATGTTTTGGCATTAGTTAGGATAACATTCCCTTAATGTCAAACAGAACATACCCAGAATGTGGTTACCATGTTCTCAGAATATACAATATTAATGTTCCAGACACGTTTCATGGGATGTTGCAAGAAAATTCATATGTCCAGTTTTCTGAGGTTTAGGAGAATATTCCATCAACGTCCCATCAAACATACACAGAACATGGTTGCCATGTTTTTTAGAATAGAAGATATTAATGTTCTAGACACAACATAAATGATCAGTATTCATTAATACCTTCAGAAAGTATTCATACCCCTTGACTTAGGTTTTCCTATAGGATTTTGCCTGTGCTTAGCTCTATTTAATGTATTTTTATCTAAAATAAACTCCTTAGTCCTTGCCGATGACAAGCATACCCATAACATGATGCAGCCACCACCATGCTTTAAAATATGAAGAGTGGTACTCAGTAATGTTTTGTGTTGGATTTGCCCCAAACATAATGCTTTGTATTCAGGACATAAAGTTAATTTCTTTGCCACATTTTTTGCAATTTTACTTTAGTGCCTAATTGCAAACAGGATGCATGTTTTGGAATATTTGTATTCTGCACAGGCTTCCTTCTTTTCACTCTGTCATTTAGCTTAGTATTGTAGAGTAACTACAATGTTGTTGATCCATCCTCAGTTTTCTCCTATCACAGCCATTAAACACTGTAACTGTTTTAAAGTCACAATTGGCCTCATGGGAAACTCCCTGAGCGGTTTCCTTCCTCTTCGGCAACTGAGTTAGGAAGGACGCTTGTAACTTTGTAGTGACAGGGTGTATTGATACATCATCCAAAGTGTAATTAATAACTTCTCCATGCTCAAAAATATATTGAATATTTTACCAATAGGTGCCCTTCTTTGCAAGGCATTGGTAAACCTCCCTGGTCTTTGTGGTTGAATATGTGTTTGAAATTCACTGCTTGTCTGAGGGACCTTACAGATAATTGTATGTGTGGGGTATAGAGATGAGGTAGTCATTCAAAAATCATATTAAACACTATTATTGCACACAGAGTTCAGCTGTTCATTTTTAATTAATTTGTCAAACTTTCTAAAAACATAATTCCACTTTGACATTATGTGGTATTGTATGTAGGCCATTGACACAAAATCTCAATTTAATCCATTTTAAATTCAGGCTGTAACTCAACTAAATGTGGAAAAAGTCAAGGGGTGTGAATACTTTCTGAAGGCACTGTAGCTGAACATCGCAAAGAGAACTATCGTCTTTTTTAAATCTACACCGCATATACCATGTAGAACAAACATGTGTCATTGACAAACTCATTTTATTTAGATCAGATGGGTGTGTTGTAACTGTTGACAAATAATTACAATAACATACAGTATATTGCTAAGAATGTGAGAGTAGAGTGAGTTCCCTAGTGGGTCATGAACCCAGGCTACTAGCACCAATGACGAACACATGCCCCTAAACTGCTGAAATAAGTCACTCAAATCAACAATCAGAATATTCAGATAAACTGAAACCTGACATCGACATGGTGGTGTAGTGGGAAGATCAGCGTACCATGAACCAAGAGGTTGTGAGTTCAAATCCCAGGGGAGGATATATTGAGAAGGTATGTCTGTATACATGCACAATGTATTCAGTGATATCAGTGTGTCAAATATGCAATTTAAATGAAGTGTGTGTGAGTATCCCTAACCTTGCCAACAGACAAAGAGCTATTAGTGGTTCACCGATGATGGTCTTGATTGGGATTTGGCAACAGTATCAAGGCGTTATGTTTAATGAAAATATTTTTTCTTTGGGACCATCAGGCAACGTCCTGATAACAGATACACAGAAATGTTCCTGCAACGTTCCCATGAAACGTGTCTAGAATGTTAATATCTCATATTCTGAGAACATGACAACCATGTTCTGTATATGTTTAGTGTGATGCTGATGGAATTTTCTCCTAACCCACAGAGAACTAGACACATTAATGATTCAAAGGGTTTGGGGTTAAATGCGGAAGACACTTTTCGGTTGAATGCATTCAGTTGTGCAACTGACTAGGTATCCCTCTTTCCTTTTCCCTTCTTGCAATGTTCTCATGAAAAGTGTCTAGAACATTAACATCTTAAATTCTGAGAACATTGTAACCAATGTTCTGGGTAAGTTCTATTTGACATTAAGGGAATGGTCTCTTGGAAACATTCCTTGCACATCACAGCAATATTCCTATGAAAACGGTAGTTAATGACCTAATAAGACTCTTAAGGGAACGTTCTCTAAAGTTGTGGGAACGTTTGTTGTTAGCTGGGTATGTGTTAAAGATTCAGCAATCAGAAGAACAGAAAGCTGCAACAAGAAAGGATCAATCAAATCAGCCCAAGTGGATGTTTTTACATCAACCTTGCGCAAGGCATCTAGCACAAAACAATTAGAGAGTAGTTGAAATTAAAACAAAGATTAAGTAGAAATTGATAGAACTTCCATTGAGCCAACTAGAGGCTTGGAGAGGGGCAGGCAGTCGATTGGCTGACCAGGGTCAATTAAACCACCATTTCTTTCAAATAAAAAGCCTGGGAGATAAAATGCCCAGCTAGCACATTTGGTTCCTTGGAAGTTGTGGGAACGTACGTTTTTGGTTTCCCATTGGTTCTTGGAACGAAGCCATTAGTTTCCTGACCGGTTAAACGTTCTGGTAACGGAAGTTAAAATTTCACCTGTTCTGGGAACGTACATTTTTAGGTTGCAGGGAGTTTCTGAGAACATTTTACTATGGTTCTCTGAAAGTTTTCCTGGGAGGTTTTATTAACGTTCTGAGAACCAAAATTATAGGTTTGTTGGAGGTTTTTGAATAACTTCCTTAAAACTCTCACTGAATGTTTCAAGACTTTCAATAACACTGCTCCCTTAGTTTGGGTTAGGTGTTTACTCCAAGCACAGATAGCACACATGGACATTAATTTGCTTAGGCATTAATCATGCAAACACATTTCTTTCTATTGTGGCACGGCGTCAGTGAGATTTGAACCTATGACCGTCTGTTTTCTATCCATGGAAATAGTCCACAGCACCACAGCTAACACGCCATGTTTTTTTTTTTACTCATACAAAGCTGTTCATTTTAGCCTATTCATCCAGACCCCATTTCAAATTAAACAAGCACTCCTTCAGATCAGGTGTGGTCAATTAGTGGGCCCGGCCAACCCACCTGAAAACACTTAACAAGATAGAGGATAGAGAGAGTTTTGTTGACTCTGAAAACGGAAGGTATATGTTTTTAAATAACATTCTTAGATTGTCCTTTGAACATTACTAATGTTTTCTTGTGGTATTATCTTCACAATTTCTCTTCAGAATTATACAAGGATCAGTGTTAATCTTTTTGGTATCTCTAATACATGCCATAGGACAGGAATCACTGAGATCATTAGCAAAGACACCACTGGACAAGTACTTGTGGGGCTATTTATCAGAGTAAGGTCAATCAGTGAGGAGTTTGATGGATTTTTTACATTAATCCGTGTGGGTTTTGAAATCATTTGAGTCAAGTTAAGATCAAGACAAATATTATTTAAATGGTCTGAGGCCGGGGTTAGCCAATCTAAGTAAAAATCCCCAAAATGACTAATTCAGATGAAAGAAAGGTTTTAAATACTCAGATATCAAGAAGGTCCATCTTTGACATCAGACTTCGTACTTTGATATGTAACTGCCCAAGCCCTCTATGTGATTTGAAAACAGCGATGGTATCCATATTTATGGTATTTAAATAATAGCACGAGCTTACCACAGTGGGCTTCCCAATTGGGCTAGCAGTAATAGAGCTAACAGTGGAATTAAACTCTATGGTCACAATATGGTTATCTGTAGCAGTATGATGATAATGCTGTGAAAAAGTGGGAATGGGAAGAGTTACCTAATTAGGGGCTGGGCTTTTTTGGGGTCAATATTTTATATGAGCCTCCTCGAAGTTGGCAGAGAGAATTGTCAATGTACTCCAAATCCATAGAAGAACAGTAGGATTTAAGCCAGTGGTGTAAATCCTACTGTTCTTCGATGGATTTGGAGTAAATTGACAATTTTCACAACTTTTGGAAGTGGCCCCAGTTTTACAAGAGGGATGGCTTGCATCCAAATATGAAAGGGGCAAAAGTTCTCTCAGCCAACATCGAGGAGGGAAAATACAGTGGTTTGATTCATCCTGAAAGTTGCCATAGTCAAGTTCAGTCCATGAAATATTGGGAGGTGATACAAGTGTACAATAGGGGTTGAACAATAGTCCTATAAATCTACCCTATTCCTCACTAAACATGGTACTGTTGTGACAATGGTCCAGTCGTCATGAACCGTGCTGCAGGTTTAAACGGCTACGTGTGGCCTGAGTTCCGTAATGATTCAAATAGGCTACATGTCCCAAATTATTGCACAACATTAGCCTAATAAGATCCACTGTTGCTAGTGACCCTCAGGAGCAACTACACAGGTGTAACCGGGGAAAGAAAGATACATGGAATGGAATGGAATGATGCAAAATGTATGCTACAAATTGAAGGAAACGAACACTAAAGTGACAGTTATGTATGTGGGTATTACTGACGGTGGCTCCCGATAGTGGCTAATCTTTAACATTATACAAATTGTCTAAATAAATAAATAAAAAGGCCGGGCATTCTAGAGCGCATACATCAACTCAGTAGGTTTGGCGTTAAAGAAGCCTATAGGTTGGGTCTCCAAATTTCATCCCCGCAAATTATGAGGACATAAAATTATCATTCTGAATAAAGGCACAGCTATTTATAACCTAATTCACTATGGAAAAGGGGTCGCAATATATTTCATGTTGATATGATTTTCAGTTTGCTTCCATATGACTGGTTTCACATTCGTCTCCAGCGATCATGAGGAAAAATCATATAAAACAATTGCTGTTTGTATTTACTATCCCCTTCACTAACAGAGTAGTCATTTACCTAGCTCTATTTATAGCTTTTATCAATTTATAAATTACAATGCGTGGAGAATGGTGTTATTTCTATCGGAATGGAACGGAACTGAAAGTAGACTAAAAGTGAAACGCTTACTTACGGGCCCTTCCCAACAATGCAGAGAGAAGGAAAATAGAGAAATAATAGAAAAGTCGAACACGTAATAATAAAAGTAATAATAAATGCACAATGAGTAACGATAACTTGGCTATATACACGGGGTACCAGTACCGAGTCAATGTGCTGGGGTACGAGGTAGTTGAGGTAGATACAGTGCATTCGGGAGTGTATTCAGACCCCTTTACTTTTTCCACATTTTGTTATGTTACAGCCTTATTCTAAAATGGATTAAATTAGATGTTTTCCTCATCAATCTACACACAATACCCTATAATGACAAAGCAAAAACAGGTTTTTAGATTGTTTTGCAAATGTATTAAAAATTAATAAATGAAATATCACATATAAGTATTCAGACCCTTTACTCAGTACTTTGTTGAAGCACCTTTGGCAACGATTACAGCCTCGAGTCTTCTTGGGTATGATGCTGCAAGCTTGGCACACCTGTATTTGGGGAGTTTCTCCCATTCTCTGCAGATCCTCTCAAGCTCTGTCAGGTTGGATGGGGAGCGTTGCTGCACAGCTGTTTTCAGGTCTCTCCAAAGATGTTAGATCGGGTTCAAGTCCGGGCTCTGGCTAGGCCACTCAAGGACATTCAGAGAATTGTCCCGAAGCCACTCCTGCATTGTCTTGGATGTGTGCTTAGGATCGTTGTCCTATTAGAAGGTGAACCTTCGCCCCAGTCTGAGGTCCTGAGCGCTCTGGAGCAGGTTATCGTCAAGGATCTCTCTGTACTTTGCTCCATTCATCTTTCCCTCGATCCTGACTAGTCTCCCAGTCCCTGCCGCTGAAATACATACCCACAGCATGATGCTGCCACCACCCTGCTTCACCGTAGGGATGGTGCCAGGTTTCTTCCAGACGTGACGCTTGGCATTCAGGCCAAAGAGTACAATCTTGTTTCTCAGTATCTGAGAGGCCTTTAGGTGCCTTTTGGCAAACTCCAAGCGGGCTGTCATGTGCCTTTTACTGAGGAGTGGCTTCCATCTGGCCACTCTACCATAAAGGCCTGATTGGTGGAGTGCCACAGAGATGGTTGTCCTTCTGGAAGGTTCTCCCATCTCCACAGAGGAACTCTGGAGCTCTGTCAGAGTGAACATCGGGTACTTGGTCACCTCCTTGACCAAGGCCCTTCTCCCCCGATTTCTCAGTTAGGTCAGGTGGCCAGCTCTAGGAAGAGTCTTGGTGGTTCCAAACTTCTTCCATTTAAGAATGATGGAGACCTGGTCTCCCGAGTGGTGTAGCGGTCTAAGGCACTGCATCGCATTGCTTGAGGCGTCACTACAGACCCGGGTTCGATCCCAGGCTGTGTCACAGCCGGCCGTCACCGGGAGACCCATGAGGCAGCGCACAATTGTCTGGGTGAGGGGAGGGTTTGGCCGGAAGGGATTTCCTTGTCCCATCGCGCTCTTGCGACTCCTTGTGGCGGGCCGGGTGCCTGCAGGCTGACTTCGGTCACCTGCTGGACAGTGTTTCCTCCGACACGTTGGTGCGGCTGGCTTCAAGGTTAAGCAAGCAGTGTGTCAAGAAGCAGTGCGGCTTGGCAGGGTCGTGTTTCTGAGGATGTGTGGCTCTCGTTCTTCGCCTCTCCCGAGTCCATCGGGGAGTTGCAGCGATGGGACAAGACTGTAACTACCAATTGGATATCATGAAAAAGGGGTAAAAGTACAAAAAATTATACAAGCATACAATCCGGTCTCTGAGCTCTACGGACAATTCCTTCGACCTCATGGCTTGGTTTTTGCTCTGACGTGCACTGTCAGCTGTGGGACCTTATATAGACAGGTGTGTACCTTTCCAAATCATGTCCAATCAATTGTTTTTACCCAAGGTGGACTCCAATCAGGTTGTAGAAACATTTCAAGGATGATCAATGGAAACAGGATGCACCTGAGATCAATTTCGAGTCTCATAGCAAAGGGTCTGAATACTGTTTTTTATTTTTAATACATTTCCAAACATTTCTAAAATACCTGTTTTCACTTTGTCATTATGGGGTATTGTGTGTAGATTGATGAGAATATATTTTAAAAAATTAATCAATTTTAGAATAAGGCTGTAACATAACAAAATGTGGAAAAAGCCAAGGGGTCTGAATACTTTCCGAATGCACTGTATAACCAGAAAGAAAGTGACAGATAATAAACAGTAGCAGCAGCATATGTGATGAGTCAAAAAATGTAGTGCAAAAAGGGTCAATGCAGATAGTTAAATAGTCCGGATAGCTATTTGGTTAACTATCTATGGGCTAACTAACTAACTATGGGTATTTAACTAACTATTCATAGTTTCCTCGTACGTAAAAGTGGTGCAATTATTAGGGAATTAACACCCCCCCAGACATTCAAAAAATTATGGGTTCTTTCAAGGTGTGACTGGTAATGGCGTCTGTCTGCTCTGACTCTGCTATGAAGTTGTGTATGTGTTAATCATTAAAGTCAACCTGAAATGTGGGTTCCCTGGGCCAGCCCAGGATAAAACACCTGCTTGGACATCCTATATCTCAGCAGGGCAGGTGTGGCAGAGGGACCAAAGTCCAGCAGGTAGTAGCCTAGTGAAAATTAACTCAGTCTAACTGACAATATCAATAGGCGAACTGACTTTGGCAAAGTGGACAGGTCTGTATATTCAGTCCGCACCCAGTTTTATGGCTCCGGTAGAGCAGTGCATAGCCTATATTAAAGGACGCACCAAATGATATATGCGGCATATTTCCAGGGCTTATTTGCAGTTCTCTGCTGAGGAAGGCATTACGTCTGTTTAGTTTCTCTTTCACTGGAACTGTGCATATCGTATATTTTCACACAGAGGGAAGCAGAACGGGTAAGTGACGAATATTAGTCTTCCTAATCCCAAGCAACATTACAGTAGCGTGATTTGTAGGCCTACACGTGTAGCCTACTTGCGTTTTGCTTTCAGCTGTATATTTTTACCATTTTGACTAGGTGGTATAGCCTACAGCTACGACCGGAAGTTACTTTTTCGTAACAGGTTAGGAGAATTTACGCAGCAGGTAAGGATAATTAACGTAGCAGGTTTGAAGAATTCGGTTAAGGTTAGGAAAAGGGTTAGGGTCAGGGTTAGCTAAAATGCTCTCCTAACCTGCTTCGAAAACCCTCTGCTTCCGGGTTGCTGCCGGATAGTTTAGGCTATTTGTGGATATTTTGCTTGCCGATTAAATGTCTTTCATATAGCAATTGGTAAGTGAGGCTGCGAGCGCACCGAGTTAAAATGAACAATAACATTCTGCCTTAGAAGCTATTTCTCTATTGTCACTGTCATTGAGTAGCCTATACAGTGTAGCCCTAAACTAGAGTGAATATGATTAGGAGTCATGCAGGACCAATGATGACTTTATTTCCAAAATGAAATAGGCTAGTGATGGGGAGATGTGTGGAGAAGATTTTGGTCACTTAAGATGCTGCAAAACTTCATATTTTCACATTAAAATAAGTGTAGATATGATGATCTGATTAGTCTGCATATGTCAAACAATACTGTAATCTCCTTTCTTCAGACAGATCAGTCATCAGCCATGGCTTCTCTCAGCAACTCTATCACAGCCTTTGCCTTGGAGCTGTACCGCACTCTGGGTCAGACCAACACAGGGAATGTCTTCGTCTCCCCCTTCAGTATCAGCTCAGCTCTGGCCATGGTCTACCTGGGAGCTAAAGGAGACACAGCTGCTCAGATGGCAAAGGTAACACACACATACTCCAATACACAGACATAGATACACACACGCACGCACACACACACACCCTTAAAGTAGGCTTCATGTAACATAGATAGAAGACATTACTAACTCTGACTATTGCTGCTGAACTTGTACTTTACAATGTATCACAGCAGTATCTACCTCCGGGAAGACACAGTCCAGCTAGTTACCATGGAAAAGCGCTATAAACCCACAGGTTACTGTTTCCCAAATGGCACCCTATTCCCTATATAGTGCACTACTTTTGACCAGGGCCCATAGAGCTATGGGCAGGGAATAATAGGGTGCCATTTGGGACGCACCTGTGGAGTCAGTAAGTGTCCAAGCAAAGCTGTACATTTACAGAAGCGTATTACATCATGACAATCTCTTTTTGTCTGAGATGTGTACTGCACTTTACCCTTTATCTACAGTTGAAGTCGGAAGTTTACATACACCTTAGCCAAATACATTTAAACTCAGTTTTTCACAATTCCTGACATTTAATCCTAGTAGAAATTCCCTGTTTTAGGTCAGTTAGGATCACCACTTTATTTTAAGAATGTGACATTTCAGAATAATAGTAGAGAGAATTATTTATTTCAGCTTTTATTTCTTTCATCACATTGCCAGTGGGGCAGAATTTTACATACACTCAATTAGTATTTGGTAGCATTGCCTTTAAATTGTTTAACTTGGGTCAAACGTGTCAGGTAGCCTTCTACAAGCTTAACAGTAAGTTGGGTGAATTTTGGCCCATTCCTCCTGACAGAGATGGTTTAACTGAGTCAGGTTTGTAGGCCTCCTTGCTCGCACACACTTTTTCAGTTCTGCCCACCAATTTTCTATAGGATTGAGGTCAGGGCTTTGTGATGGCCACTCCAATACCTTGACTTTGTTGTCCTTAAGCCATTTTGCCACAACTTTGGAAGTATGCTTGGGGTCATTGTCCATTTGGAAGACCCATTTGCAACCAAGCTTTAACTTCCTGACTGATGTCTTGAGATGTTGCTTCAATATATCCACATAACATGATGCCATCTATTTTGTGAAGCGCACCAGTCCCTCCTGCAGCAAAGCACCACCACAGCATGATGCTGCCACCCCCGTGCTTCACGGTTGGGATGGTGTTCCTCGGCTTGCAAGCGACGCCCTTTTTCCTCCAAACATAACAATGGTCATTATGGCCAAACAGTTCCATTTTTGTTTCATCAGACCAGAGGACATTTCTCCAGAAAGTACGCTTTTTGTCCCAATGTGCAGTTGCAAACCGTAGTCTGGCTTTTTTATGGCGGTTTTGGAGCAGTGGCTTCTTCCTTGCTGAGCGGCCTTTCAGGTTATGTCGATATAGGACTTGTTTTACTGTGGATATAGATACTTTTGTACCTGTTTCCTCCAGCATCTTCAGAAGGTCCTTTGCTGTTGTTCTGGGATTGATTTGCACTTTTCGCACCAAAGTACGTTCATCTCTAGGAGACAGAACGCGTCTCCTTCCTGAGCGGTATGACGGCTGCGTGGGCCCATGGTGTTTATACTTGCGTACTATTGTTTGTACAGATGAATGTGGTACCTTCAGGCGTTTGGAAATTGCTCCCAAGGATGAACGAGACTTGTGGAGATCTACCATTTTTTTTCTGAGGTCTTGGCTGATTTCTTTTCCCATGTCAAGCAAAGAGGCACTGAGTTTGAAGGTAGGCCTTGAAATACATCCACAGGCAGGGGCGGTGTGTTCAATAGGGCGATATGGGCGACGCACTGCCAAACGGGAAAAGGAAGGGATTTTTTTTCTAATCAATTATATCACGGCAACAGTAGTTATCAGTGTTGTAATCTAGACGTCTGATCTGCCACAGTGCCACTAAATGTCCAATCAGGCTAAAGTCGTGCTTCAAATGCCCCCCCCCCCCCCTTTTGGGGCGATTTCAGTCAGGTTGAAAATCGCCCAGAAGTCTGTCATAGACTCCCATGTAAAATCAATTTTTTTCAAATATCAGAGCTTTCAATACAACCTCTATGGGTTTCTGAGGGCTTGCACTTACGCGCTTTCGTCATACGTAACATAACCATGAACGTAACTAAGAAAAGAGCGGGTAGCAGCGTGAGCGTCAATCAATTCACTACTACTATCAAAATGGCTAGGCTTCAGTGCAACTCGATTGTGTCTTTGAAAGAAGTTCCTTTTTGTCGGCGAACAAATGAAGATAAATTGGCAACGAAACAATTAGGACCTCCCAGACCAAATTTAATAATTCAACAGGTTTCTACTAAAGGGGGGAAGTCCTACACCCGAGGATTTTCCAAAAATTGGTACGAACGAAAAACCTGGCTAGCAGGCTGCGATGTAGCTAATGCAGTCTTCTGCTACCCCCTGCTTACTCTTTCACCCTGAAGGCGGCACGGCAGACAGCACCGCTTGGACAGCGACTGGTGTGTAACGGACATGCACCATCTTTCAGGAAAGATTAAGAAACATGAGCTGTCAAAGACCCACATGGATAGCTGTTTGAGATTGTCTGCTTTGGGGAGAGTGAACATTCCCACTCAACTGGATGAGGGATACAGGCTAGCTGTCCGCCGCCACAACGATGAGGTTAGTGTTGATAATCACAAGTTTACTGGAGAACTGAAACTGACAAGGCTGACAAGATAGGACCCTTTTGTCCATTGTTATTGGATAGGAACAGAACTTATAACCAGCTCCTGACCTAAATAGATCTTAGCACAACATTTTACTCAACATATCATATTCCATATTCACTATAACAAATATATTTACTACGACATTAGCAAGAACCGCCACATCCTCAGCCGGCTAATCCAGTGTGTGAAGTTTTGCGGAGTGTTTGAGTTAGCTTTGCGAGGCAAAGATGAAACTGAGGGCTCCACCAACCCTGGTAAGCCAACACTTTTGAGATCAGTCAATAAATGCTTCTGGTATTGACTTATATGCTGCCCCTGTCTTCATGTTGTTGCTGGACATATCTTTTTTTAAATGTGTGTAGGTCACCTAAATCATCAGAAAAATTGCCCCCCCTGAGAATTTTTTCAGGAGCCGCCACTGTCCACAGGTACACCTCCAATTGACTCAAATGATGTCAATTAGCCTATCAGAAGCTTCTAAAGCCATGCCATCATTTTCTGGAATTTTCCAAGCTGTTTAAAGGCACAGTCAACTTAGTGTATGTAAACTTCTGACCCACTGGAATTGTGATACAGTGAATTGTAAGTTAAATAATCTGTCTGTAAACAATTGTTGGAAAAATTACTTGTGTCATGCACAAAGTAGATGTCCTAACCAACTTGCCAAAACTATAGTTTGTAAACAAGACATTTGTGGAGTGGTTGAAAAACTAGTTAAGTACCTAAGTGTATGTAAACTTCCGACTTCAACTGTACACATAGTCCAAGCTTGATTTAGTTTAGGGTTGCAAAGGGAGGGTATATTACTGATAATTTTGTAGGTTTACCAGTAAACTAACAGAATTTAGGAAACTTTCATGATTTTGAAAGAATAAAATAAGAGGAGTTTTTTATTTTTTTAAGAATGACAAAGCTGTATAACCTTATTCTAATTTAACCCACAACTTGGTGAATCGCGTTCATTCGTGTTTAATGAGGGTTTCAGCATGAAATATTGTTTATGTTTTTATACTCTTTTATTTATTTTACTGTGTAAATATGTCTTTGTTGTAAATGTTTTGCCACTTAACTGGTGGAAGTTGTGAAAAAAGTTGGAAGAGTTGCAGAGTTAATTGTAAATTATGCCATTGTTAATTAGATGTTTTGTTTTT
Organism: Coregonus lavaretus; assembly: GCF_964263955.1. NCBI lineage: Eukaryota > Metazoa > Chordata > Actinopteri > Salmoniformes > Salmonidae > Coregonus > Coregonus lavaretus. Next base: position 36,256,691 of record NC_140008.1, on the reverse strand, counting down.
TCATTAATTTGGCTATTTTCTGTTGAACCATATGGTCTATCCATTAGAAACTCATGGACAATATGGACACAGATATAAAAATGAATAGTTTGAACAAATACATATAAATATAAAAGTTATTCAAGTAAACCGTATTTACCAAAGTTACCTTCAATTGCAATAGATTACCTGTAAATGACAAAAAATTCTGGTAACTTTGGTAAATTACCAGTTGTTTTGCAACCCTAACCACAATCTTTCCTCTCTGAATTCTCCCCAGGTTCTGTCATTCAACTTGACTAAAGACGTCCACACAGATTTCCAGACACTCAATGGAGATATCAACTCTCCGTCTGCATCTTACACCCTGAAACTGGCCAACCGTCTCTATGGAGAGAAGACTTGCAACTTCCTGACTGTGAGTTTCCCTATAAACTATACTTTTCATGCAAGTAACAGCCACTTTACAGTCTACTAATCTATACAATCTTATCACATTTACGGATATGCTGGGCTTTATTTAAAGACACAACAGACTGACTGTGTTATTATTATTGTCTGCTGTAGGAGTTCTTAGACTCCACCCAGAAGTTCTACTGTACTTCCCTATATGCTTATTCAAATAAAATACAATTTGATTTGTCACATGCACCGAATACAACAGGTGTAGACCTTACAGTGAAATGCTTACTTACAAGCCCTTAACCAACAATGCAGTTTTAAGAAAGAATACCCCCAAAAATCACAAAGAAATACAATATAAAATAATACGAAATAGAAGTAACAAATAATTAAAGAGCAGCAGTAAAAATAACAATAGCGAGGCTATATACAGGGGGTACCGGTACCGAGTCAATGTGCGGGGGCACCGGTTAGTCGAGGTAATTGAGGTAATATGTACATGTAGGTAGAGTTATTAAAGTGACTATGCATAGATAATAAACAGAGAGTAGCAGCAGCGTAAAGGGGGGGGGGGGGGGGGGTCATAGTCTGGGTAGCCATTTGATTAGATGTTCAGGAGTCTTATGGTTTGGGGGTAGAAGCTGTTTAGAAGCCTCTTGGACCTAGACTTGGCGCTCCGGTACCGCTTGCCGTGCGGTAGCAGAGAGAACAGTCTATGACTAGGGTGGCTGGAATCTTTGACCATTTTTAGGGCCTTCCTCTGACACTGCCTGGTATAGAGGTCCTGGATGGCAGGAAGCTTGGCCCCAGTGATGTACTGGGCCGTACACACTACCCTCTGTAGTGCCTTGCGGTCGGAGGCCGAGCAGTTGCCATACCATGCAGTAGTCAGGATGCTCTTGATGGTGCAGCTGTAGAACCTTTTGAGGATCTGAGGACCCATGCCAAATCTTTTCAGTCTCCTGAAAAGGTTTTGTCGTGCCCTCTTCACGACTGTCTTTGTGTGCTTGGACCATGTTAGTTTGTTGGTGATGTGGACACCAAGGAACTTGAAGCTCTCAATCTGCTCCACTACAGCCCCATCGATGAGAATGGGGGCGTGCTCGGTCCTCTTCTTTTGCTGTAGTCCACAATCATCTCCTTTGTCTTGATCACGTTGAGGGAGAGGTTGTTGTCCTGGCACCACATGGCCAGGTCTCTGACCTCCTCCCTATAGGCTGTCTCGTCGTTGTCGGTGATCAGGCCTACCACTGTTGTGTCATCGGCAAACTTAATGATGGTGTTGGAGTCATGCCTGGCCATGCAGTCATGAGTGAACAGGGAGTACAGGAGGGGACTGAGCACGCACCCCTGAGGGGTCCCTGTGTTGAGGATCAGCGTGGCGGATGTGTTATTACCTACCCTTACCACCTGGGGACGGCCCGTCAGGAAGTCCAGGATCCAGTTGCAGAGGGAAGTGTTTAGTCCCAGGGTCCTTAGCTTAGTGATGAGCTTTAAGGGCACTATGGTTTTGAACGCTGAGCTGTAGTCAATGATTAGAATTCTCACATAGGTGTTGTCCAGGTGTGAAAGGGCAGTGTGGAGCACAATAGAGATTGCATAATCTGTGGATCTGTTGGGGCAGTATGCAAATTGGAGTGGGTCTAGAGTTTCTGGGATAATGGTGTTGATGTGAGCTTGGCCATGCCTTTCAAAGCACTTCATGGCTACAGATGTTAGTGCTACTAGTCGGTAGTCATTTAATAATAATATAATAATATGCCATTTAGCAGACGCTTTTATCCAAAGCGACTTACAGTCATGTGTGCATAAATTTTTACGTATGGGTGGTCCCGGGGATCGAACCCACTACCCTGGCGTTACAAGCGCCATGCTCTACCAATTGAACTACAGAGGACCACAAGGCAGGTTACCTTAGTGTTCTTGGGCAAAGGGACTATGGTGGTCTGCTTGAAACATGTTGGTATTACATACTCAGACAGGGAGAGGTTGAAAATGTCAGTGAAGACACTTGCCAGTTGGTCAGCGCATGCTCGGAGTACACGTCCTGGTAATCCGTCTGGCCCTGCGGCCTTGTGAATGTTGACCTGTTTAAAGGTCTTACTCACATCGGCTACGGAGAGTGTAATCACACAGTCTTCTGGAACAGCTGATGCTCTCATGCATGTTTCAGTGTTGCTTGCCTCGAAGCGAGCATAGAAGTAATTTAGCTCGTCTGGTAGGCTCGTGTCACTGGGCAGCTCGCGGCTGGGCTTCCCTTTGTAGTCTGTAATAGTTTGCAAGCCCTGCCACCTCCGACCAGCGTCAGAGCCGGTGTAGTACGATAAGATCTTAGTCCTGTATTGACGCTTTGCCTGTTTGATGGTTCGTCGGAGGGCATAGCGGGATTTCTTATAAGCTTCCGGGTTAGAGTCCCGCTCCTTGAAAGCGGCAGCTCTACCCTTTAGCTCAGTGCGGATGTTGCCTGTAATCCATGGCTTCTGGTTGGGGTATGTATGTACAGTCACTGTGGGGACGACGTCATCGATGCACTTATTGATGAAGCCAGTGACTGATGTGGTGTACTCCTCAATGCCATTGGAAGATTTAACTGTTATTGAACTGTTCTCTCTGCTGAATGAGTTCTACTGTCCTCTATATGCTTATTGAACTGTTCACTCTGCTGTAGGAGTTCTACTGAACTTCTCTATATGCTAATTGAACTGTTTCACTCTGCTGTAGGAGTTTTTAGAATCCACCCACAAGTTCTACCATGCAGACATGAAGGCAGTGGACTTCCTCGGCGCAGCAGAGCAGACCAGAGGAGAGATCAACGGCTGGGTGGAACAGCAGACAGAGAGTAAGATCATTTAACATATCAATCAATCATTCAGTTAATCAATCACATATATTGTCCCAGTTGGGAAATTTGTAGTGCAATACAGGGGGGGGGGAAAACACAACATAAATAGAACAGCATACACTAAACACACAAATTTGATTAGATTAAAGAACAGCAACCATTATTATTTGACCCTGCTGGTCATTAATGAACGTTTGAACATCTTGAAGAACAATCTAGCCTTAATGGCCATGTACTCTTCTAATCTCTACCGGCACAGCCAGAAGAGGACTGGCCACCCCGTCAGAGCCTGGTTCCTCTCTAGGTTTCTTCCTATGTTCCTGCCTTTCTAGGGAGTTTTTCCTAGCTGCCGTGCTTCTACATCTGCATTGCTTGCTGTTTGGGGTTTTAGGCTGGGTTTCTGTATAAGCACTTTGTGACATCTGCTGATGTAAAAAGGGCTTTATAAATACATTTGATTGATTGAACCAACAGATCTGTAACTAGGATCAGCTAACATTGAACTCAACATGAGATTAATAAATGTGTCTATGCTTAAATTACATCATTAGAACCATATGGGACTTCTTGTTTTAGAGTTGCTTTTGGTTTAGTTTGTTTAATTGTGTGTGTGTGTGTGTGTGTGTATGCGTGTTTGTATGTTTGTGTTTACAGATAAAATCAAAGATCTGCTGAAGCCGGGGACAGTCAGTGTTATGACAAGGTTGGCCCTAGTCAACGCCATCTACTTCAAAGGAAACTGGCTGAATCGATTTGACCAAAAAGACACCAAAGAGATGCCCTTCAAAATAAACCAGGTGGATATTGGCAATAATATCTAGATAGATATCTATGCTCAGTAATTAAATAATGGAGTATTGTCTGTATAATAGAATTACATACTACACTGCTAGAAGATATGGAAAGTTATGTAAAACCAAAAAGGATTCAAAAGCTCGCTTCATATGGGCCTTCTTTTTAGCAGTGGTACAAGCAAAGGTTTGACACATTTGTGCATCATCCAAGAGACAAAACAAAGTTACACTGTATAGGCCTATTGTGAATTATACGGTGGTCAGATGAACTCATTCTCCTTGTCTATGATGATCTGGGAATTTTCAGAATGAAAGCAAGCCAGTTCAGATGATGCACCAGATGAAGAAGTTCCCCTTTAACTACGTCCCAGACTATAACCTCCAGATCGTGGAGCTTCCCTATGTGGATGAGGAGCTCAGTATGTTTGTCCTGCTACCTGAGGAGGCCACTGATGGATCTGATCCCCTAGTGAAGGTATACACAACCTCCTGTAACCTTTTCACACTACTGAAGCAATCCTCACTGATGAGCCATACTAAAATTCCCCCCAAAGTGGGTTAACCCTATTGGCTCGATGCGTAGGGGGTTTTGCTTTTCATGCCAGCAACTCGGGTATGCTTCCCTGTCCCTCTGTTCGCTACACTACAAAACCTCCTATAGTTAAAGGGATACTTCACCCAAATTACATTGGTTTCCTTACCCTGTAAACAGACTATGGACAAGGTATGACAGCAATCCATGCTTTGGTTTTGTTTCCCCTGGCACGGTTTCCAAATGCTAACATTTGAGCATTTGTGGCACAAATCCAATGCAAGTCATGGTACCTATTTTAGCATTTTCTGCACATCATTTGCCACTAGGTGGTGTACTTGGCTCAGGTCCGGGTAGGCTGCTGAAAATCACACTACTCCAGTATCATCTATCATCTGTATAATAATAGAGTGTCAATGCTGCTACTCCTCTCTACACTGACAGGGTTTTAACTGTCTGTGTTTCAACTTCTTCTCTGTATACCGACTGGGTTTTAACTTTGTGCACCATTTTAGCTAGAGAGAGAGCTGACCATGGAGAAACTGGATGAGTGGACCAGCAGAGACAACATGGACACGGGCACAGAGGTCATAGTTCACCTGCCCAAGTTCAAACTGGAGGAGAACTACGAGCTGAATGAGGCCCTGATCCAGCTGGGCATGAAGGACGTGTTTGAGGGGGGCAGGGCCGACCTGTCTGGGATGAACGGGGAGGGGGGGCTCTTCCTGTCTACGGTGGCCCATAAGGCCTTTGTGGAGGTGAACGAGGAGGGGACAGAGGCTGCCGCCGCCACTGCTGGGTTAATAGCGTTCTGTATGATCCGAGAGGAACACTTCACAGCTGACCATCCCTTCCTCTTCTTCATCAGGCACAACAAGACCAAAAGCATCCTGTTTCTCGGCAGATTCTCCTCTCCTCAGTAGAAGAATGGTTATAAAGCGTAGAGTGGATTTCATTACATTTATTTGACAGGGACAAATTCACATCATTCAACATTTCTGTAAATGTGACAGATTTAGCAAGCTAGCTAGTAGCTAGTTCCATCAGCCCTTGATTGAATCCACTACAAAACCAAATAAAGGAAAATGTCTACCATTGTCTGTTTGAAAAGTATCATTGTGTGCAATTTTGGTTCCCTTATACACTGTTATTTTGACAACGGTGCAATCTGGGATTCAAATAACAAAGTGGTTCACCCCTTCACTCTTTGGGGGGGTGCTAATGCTGAGTGCTAAGCAGATATGCACTGGGTACAATTTTTACAGTCTTTGGTATGACTCGGCCGGGGATCGAGCCACTCTAAACACAAGGCCACTGAAATGGTTGAAGAAATGCAACCACTCAAATTCATAGGCGGAGCTATAGATGCAAGGACTGACCATCCATGAGATGACAGATTTTTTTAAACCATGTTTAGAAGCTGTGTTTGTTTACAATACCATAAGAGAGTGAACTAAGCTCATGAGAAAAATGTATGAGTTATATTCAAGAATAAATGGCTATATATATATCATTAATTTAAAAGTCCAAAAGTGGATGTACCAGATTTCCCCTTTAATATAACCTTATCTGTGAAAATATCAAAATAATTATTTAAAAAGCTTACAACCTAATATTAAGAATGTTGTGGGGTGATGAGACATATTTTACAATTAAGGTATCAAGTATCAATCATTATGGAGTTACTTCATGATTCACACACCTCCCTCCAACTACAGTACACAGGACAGTATTCCCAGAAGCAAACACTATAGGCCATGCGTATTTAACTCTTACCCTACGAGGTCGGGAGCCTGCTGATTTTCTGTTCTACCTGATAATTAATTGCAACCACCTCGTGTCCCAGGTCTAAATCAGTCCCTGATTTGAAGGGAACAATGAAAAAAATACAGTGGAACTGGCTTCAGAGTTTAGTTTGAGGGCTATTAAGCCTTGTTCACACTGCAGGCCTTAATGGTCAAATCAGTTTTGTTTTTTAAATTCCGTTTTGGACTACTGAATGTCCAAACAGCAAGTTACAAGTGACCAAATCGGATGTGTATTCAGACAGCAGTCATTTGCTGACATGGCTATGCTAGTTGTCATAGTAATGACAGGTGTGCACAGTGGTGTAGGCTGATTGGTGGTGCTCGTGCTTCCGATCACTCAGAAGTTATGTAGCAAGCTAAGGTGACAACAATGTCTGCCATGGATGTTTCTCAGTTGCTTTGAATGTTCAAAATCATAGTGTAAGAACACTTTAAGCCTCAAAGGATAAGATGATCCAACTTCCAAAACAAATCAATTTTGGCTAGCCACAGCAGTCAACTAGCTGTTTAGCTTTCTAGCAAATTCACCAATTTGTTTGTAAACAATTAACATGCTAGTTAGCTACCATGTTCTTGTCAAACTGTCAGAGTAGCTAGCAAGCAACAAGATATGCCAAATAATAGTCTAAAAGCTACTTGAGGGCAAATAAATCAGATTTCACCATTCAGACAAAAGTCACATGGCTGGGAATCAGATTGGTATGACTTCAAACCACCTACAAAGTTGGTTTGAAATGTGGCATGAAATATCCGATTCCATGTGTGATTTGGCTGTTCAGACTGCAAGAAAAAGAACAGATTTGTAGGATTTGAGACACTTCAAACTGCCAATGTGAACACAGCTTTAGGGCATTATCTGACAAAATCCATGAGTATGTCTCAAATGCCATCAACAACGTGAAAAATATCCCTCTATCCTTCTTGAACAGGCACCATTCTTCTGTTAAACCCCTCCATACAGTTACGACTGAATTCCCTGAGGATTTCTACCCTGTGTTCTGGCTTGGTTTGGAATCCTCTGTGGGGATATGCCAAAAGGATAAAAAAGAGCATGCAGCAAAGCACCACGGTTACACAGATTATGATAAGTATTAAGATGTTGTCGAACAATGAATGATCATTATGTTAGCAAGAGATGGATGAGTTGACAGATCGTTGCGAAGGAAATCCCAGTCATTTGCCATTCTCCCCATTTATATAGCTATAACTATTCTCCTACTGTATGCAGTCACCCAAAAAAAGTATTATACATCCATTAGTGATCACCTCGCCTTGTTTGAATACAGAAATGCACACAATGTAAGAACAGTTGGTTTGATATCAAGGGCTCCAGAGCCTTCACTTTATAAAGAAGGTTGAGAATGACTGATATACAGTGCCTTCGGAAAGTATTCAGACCCCTTGACTTTTTCCACAGTTACATTACAGCCCATTCTAAAATGGATTAAATAAAAAATGTCCCTCAGCAATCTACACACAATACCCCATAATGACAAAAGCGAAAACAGGTTTTTAGAAATTTTTGAAAATGTATTACAAATAGAAAACAATTTACCTTACTTAGATAAGTATTCAGACCCTTTGCTATGAGACTCTGAATTTACCTCCGGTGCATCCTGTTTCCATTGATCATCCTTGAGATGTTTCTGCAACTTGAGAGATGTTTCTACAACTTGATTGGAGTCCACCTGTGGTAAACTCAATTGATTGGACATGATTTGGAAAGGCACACACTTGTCTATATAAGTTCCCACAGTTGACAGTGCATGTCAGAGCAAAAACCAAGCCATGAGGTCGAAGGAATTGTCCGTAGAGCTCCAAGACAGGATTGTGTCGAAGCACAGATCTGGGGAAGGGTATCAAAACATTTCTGCAGCATTGAAGGTCCCCAAGAACGCAGTGGCCTCAATCATTCTTAAAAGGAAGAAGTTTGGAACCACCAAGACTCTTCCTATAGCTGGCCGCCTGGCCAAACAGAGCAATCGGGGGAGAAGCGGCTTGGTCAGGGAGGTGACCAAGAACCCGATGGTCACTCTGACAGAGCTCCAGAGTTCCTCTGTGGAGATGGGAGAACCTTCCAGAAGGACAACCATCACTGCAGCACTCCACCAATCAGGCCTTTATGCTAGAGTGGCCAGACGGAAGCCACTCCTCGGTAAAAGACACATGACAGCTCGCTTGGAGTTTGCCAAAAGGCACCTAAAGACTCTCAGACCATGAGAAACAAGATTCTCTTGTCTGATGAAACCAAAATTGAACTCTTTGGCCTGAATGCCAAGTGTCACATCTGGAGGAAACCTGACACCATCCCTACGGTGAAGCATGGTGGTGGCAGCATCATGCTGTGGGGATGTTTTTCAGCGGCAGGGACTGGGAGACTAGTCAGGATCAAGGCAAATATGAACGGAGCAAAGTACAGAGAGATCCTTGATGAAAACCTGCTCCAGAGTGCTCAGGACCTCAGACTGGGGCAAAGGTTCACCTTCCTACAGGACAACGACCCTAAGCACACAGCCAAGACAATGCAGGAGTGGCTTCGGGATGTCTCTGAATGTCCTTGAATGGCCCAGCAAGAGTCCGGACTTGAACCCGATCGAACATCTCTGGAGAGACCTGAAAATAGCTGTGCAGCAACGCTCCCCATCCAACCTGACAGAGCTTGAGAGGATCTGGGAGAAACTCCCCAAATACAGGTGTGCCAAGCTTGTAGCGTCATACCCAAGAAGACTCGAGGCTGTAATCGCTGCCAAAGGCGCTTCAACAAAGTACTGAGTAAAGCATCTGAATACTTATATAAATGTGATATTTCTGTTTTTCATTTCTAGTTCAAGTTTGCAGAAATTTCTAAAAACCTGCTTTTGCTTTGTCCTTATGGGGTATTGTGTGTAGATTGATGAGGGGGGAAAAAACAATTTCATTAATTTTAGAATAAGGCTGTAACATAACAAAATGTGAAAAAAGTCAAGGGGTCTGAATACTTTCCGAATGGACTGTATCTTGTAGGATCATGTTGCTACCTCATACATTACATTTACATTTTAGTCATTTAGCAGACGCTCTTATCCAGAGCGACTTACAGTTAGCACATACATTATTTTATCGAACCCACAACCCTGGCGTTGCAAACGCCATGCTCTACCAACTGAGCTACATCCCCTGCCGGCCATTCCCTCCCCTACCCTGGACGACGCTGGGTCACACCTAGGGATACATTTGACCCTTTATTTCCTACCATTGTTCCCCACACGGCCCCAAAAATGTGTTAATACCAAGAGAGACAGACAAGAAAATAGTTAAAGTGCACCAAAAGCTCTTTATTATTAACCGTGTGACAAACAGCAGCAAGGGACGGACTGGGAAAATTGCTACGTCCCAAATGACACGCTACTCTCTACATAGTGCACTAACTTTGACCAGCTCATAGGGTTCTGGTCTAAAGCAGAGCACTACAGAGGGAATGGAGTGCCATGTGGGACGGGCCCAATGAAGAGGAAGGTGGAATCAGATCTTGTTGAAAGCTGCTACGTCAACACTCTGGACCTGCAGAACAAGAGACTAGAGATAACATTCATCAAGGTAAAGTACACAACCATCTCTAATTTGGGTAAGCTAACCTGTACAAAGTGTGTGTGTGTCAGTTTAAATGTGATCCTTCATTGTGGACCCCCCAAGGATTACGTGTGTGCGCGCGCCTGTACTCACATAGTCCTCGAACTTTGTGATCTCCTCCTCTAGCAGGTCTGTCCCGACCTTGTCGTCCTCGACAACACACTGGATCTGTAGCTTCCGGATACCATAACCCACGGGAACCAGCTTCGACTGACCCCAAAGTAGACCGTCAGCGACAACAGACCTCACACATTCCTCCAGCTTAACCATGTCTGTCTCATCATCCCACTGTAAGAGAGTGGAGGGAGGGAGGGAGGTGGAGGAAGGGAGAGAGGGTAGGTGGGAGAGGGGAAGAACATAACAGGGAAGAAGATTTTAATGTCATGAACACACAAAGGAAGACACAAAAATACCATTAATATTTTTTAAATACTGTATAGTGATTTGAGAGAGCGTTAGGAAGAGTGCGGGGTCTATGTGACATACAGGCTTGACGTCCAATAGGATGGAGGACTTTGCGATGAGGGTGGGTTTCTTTGCCTTCTTCTCTGCGTACTCTTTCAGCCTCTGCTCTTTGATTCGCTCAGCCTCCGCATCCTCCTCTTCATCGCTGCCGAACAGATCCATATCATCATCATCATCATCTATATCCTCCACTGGGGGGCTGGTCTTCTGCTGCTGGACAGAGGTTCCCTGAAGAGGAGGGGAGAGGTAGATAAATAAATACATATTACATATATATATATATATACACACACACACACATATACACACAGGGGTAGACATATGAACATAAAAATATATGCCGCTTTGTGTCACGTCAGAAGACACGACGACTCAGTATGCACTAATAATAGTCCATGGCTACTTGTCCCGTAAGAATGACGCCATCTGTCGAAAGACAATGGCCACTTAGCAGATGCTTTTATTCAAAGCGACAGACTACAGTGAGTGCATGCATTTTTAGTATGTGTTTGCGATCCTTGCGGTAATTGAACCCACAACCTTGGCATTGCGCGCACCAAGCTCTTCCCAACTAAGCCACACAGGACCAGAGCGAGAGGGACTTACGTTTGTACAGGGGGCTGCAGAGACTGGAGCTGCCGACGGTGATTTCTCCAGAACCGCTACCCGACACTCCAATTTAGACAGAGCTGACCGCAGGTCCTCCACCACTTACAGAGACACAGAAGAAAGAAAGTCAGTAAGATTACAGATTAGTTATAACATTTGCAATACAGATTAGACATTCTGTACACAAAAAGGGAAACAAACACACCTTTCAGTAACATTACAGATTGGTAATTTCATCTCTATACATGTGGACACACTTCTATAAGATTACATACACTGAACAAAAATATAAAACGCAACATGTGACAACGATTTTACTGAGTTACTGTTCATAAGGAAATCAGTAAATTTAAACGAATTAATTTGGCCCTAATCTATGGATGTGCATAGGCCCACCCACTGGGGAGCCAGGACCAGCGAATCAGAATGAAGTTTTCCCCACAAAAAGGCTTTATTACAGACAGAAATACTCCTCAGTTTCATCAGCTGTCCGGGTAGCTGGTCTCAGACAATCCCGCAGGTGAAGAAGCCGGATGTGGAGGTCCTGAGCTGGCGTGGTTACACGTAGTCTGCGGTTGTGAGGCTGGTTGGACGTACTGCCAAATTCTCTAAAACGACGTTGGAGGCGGCTTATAGTAGAGAAATTAACATTCCATTATCTGGCAACAGCTCTGGTGGACATTCCTGCAGTCAACATGCCAATTGCGCGCTCCCTCAAAACTTGAGACATCTGTGGCATTGTGTTGTGAGACAAAACTGCGCATTTTAGTGGCCTTTTATTGCCCCCAGCACAAGGTGCACCTGTGTAATGTTCATGCTGTTTAATCAGCTTCTTGATATGCCACACCTGTCAGGTGGATGGATTATCTTGGCAAAGGAGTAATGCTCACTAACAGGGACGTAAACAAATTTGTGCACAACATTTCAGAGAAATATGTTTTCTGTGCATATGGACAATTTGGGGATCTTTTATTTCAGCTCATGACACATGGGACCACCACTTTACATGTTGCGTTTACATTTTTGTTCAGTATACATACACACACACACACCTTGGTGCAGACTGTGGTTCTCTAGCTCCAGGCTCTTAATCCGTGTGATGAGTTCGCCTTGATCTCCTACCCCATTAGCTGCACTCTGAACACACACACACGAAAGTGTCAGCAGATCACTAAGCATATCACCAGTAACCTCTAGTGGCTAAACTCAGGTACCACCACAACCAGTTAAATTGAGGAGACAGTGCAGACATGAATAGGATGAACACAGTTCTACATCATACATCACCACCATCACCTACAGGCACAGAGGCAGCTAGAGGCACAGAATGGCCAACAACAGCTACAATTGCAGCTCATGCAAAGCTGTCTCACTGAGGAAGAAAGGGTACTTTAGAGTGTGGTCTTGGTGATGATCAGACGAAAGTTTCAAGAAACCCAGGTAACCCCTCTGGAGCATTATACATGGAGGTGTCCAAATATTAGAATCCTGAAGCTGACCAATCACAACTCTTTGAAAACCAAACAAACACAAGTGTCAATATCAGCAGCACATAGAGAGGGAGTAAGCTCAGAGGAGGGTGGATAAGGACAGGGCAGACCATGGAGACAGATAGACAGAGACAGAGAAGCAGACCCATCATTCAGGGAGAATGAAGGAGGAACAAGGGTTTGTTTGTTTGTGTGAGTGTGTGCACAAGTCTGTGACCTTGCTCTTGGGGGGGGGGGGGGTCTCTAGCTACTGTGACACACAGTGGAACACTTACGGGATGGGGGTTCTGGGGTTGATCAAAGCCTCTGCTAGGTAACAGCGAATTCTTCAGCTGGGGTGTGGGGAGAGAAGGAAGGAGGGAGGAAGGGAAAGAGGGAACGAGTTGAATGAGGTTGGGAGGTGCAGAAGGGACTGTGGCAGAAAGAGAGCGAAAGCTACAAGGTGGATCAGGCAGAGGTACAGTATACCCAGGGTTGGTCTAAAGAGGAATCGGAGAAATGAAGGGCTAGCCAGTCATGCAAGAAATCATGCTTTTGCACAAATAGAAATCTTGCCTCAGCAGGTTACACCTGTGGAAACCTACACACACACACACACCTGAGGCTTAAACCAACACATCCGAACCACAACATACTACTAAAACATGCAGGAATGGCTGGGCCTGAAATTAAATACACACAGATACCCGTGACAACTCGCGAAATCACACATCAGGATTTCCTGTTAACTAAGCCAGAGCATGAAAAGCACACACGCATACACCTGTTTGTTCTCCAAGTGAAAGTGATAGACCTGGGTTGTATTCACTAGAAACCATACCGACCGTAATTACCTGAACTTGTCCCAAAAAAAAACGCTCGTTTTTGTTGTAAAGCGTTTTCCATTGCGTGCACTAATGAATATGACCCAGGGTTTTCAAGGCTCTTAGCAGCAGCTCAGGGTCAAAGTAAACACACCTCATGTTTCCCTGTGACGTGTAGCCTTAACCGTGTGGTCAGATATGGCTGGTTCAGCCGGCTTACGTGTGTTTGACCATGTAACAGACAAACAGGGACTGCAGTAGAAAACTAGCCGGCTGGCTAAAACTGGCACATTTACAGTAATGTTAATTAATGTGCACTGTCCCTGTAAAACTACATTTAATAAAGTATCTATATTAAATATAACCATCTTACTTTCAGTGCAGCTTTAAAACAGATCATGTGAGATAGATGGGTTGTAAAAAGGCTTGGATGGGTTTATATTATAACTCACTCCTGCTAGGGACTTCTGGATGTTCTCTCTTGCCCGGGCTATGTCCTGCAGGATGGTGTTGGCTCCCAGCTCCTACAGGGTACAGTACAGGAGACCAGGTCTGACAGGATGTAGGCATACACACACCAGAGACATTTCAAGTTTTATTGTCACGTGCATAAGTACAGTGAAATGCCTTTCTTGCTAGCTCTTTCCCAAAAATGCAGTAGTCGATATCAGGTGGTGACGTGTGAGGAAGATACAGACACAGAGGGTGGAGAGCATTGACACACACACAAACTAAAGGAATGTGCTACCTGTGCTGGGTGAGAGGTGCTGTTAATGTGTTCGTAGAAGTGTCTCTCCGCCTCATCATAGCGAGGCTTATCAAACCAGATCTTCTCCTGGACAAAGTAGTCTACTGCTGAACTCATGGTGCTACACGGACAGAGAGAGGAGAGGATAACAATGGTTAGTAAGGTAACATTCAGTCCATCAGAAAGCTTGTGTCCCTCTGTTTTAACCATCTGTGTCCCACAAGTTACAGACAAGACCACTTTTCTCTTTCCCAGTCACACCCACCCCTCACGTCTGCTAACATCATCCTTAGAAGTAAGCTAAATCTTTGAAAACCACTAACATTGAGTAAAACACATCAAGCAAGAAAAAAAGAAAAACTGAAAAGGATAACATCTAAAACCGAATAAAAACACAAAGAGACAAATGAGCAAACAAAACACAAAGTGAACTAAATTATGTGAAACAAACAAATGAACCAAATCAAGACATAGAACATCACTGAAAAGGATAAAAAATAAGGGGAAAAGGAGAAAGAGTAAATGAAGCTGGCTGTGTTTGTAGAGGTCCAGTCTCCTGGGATGGGTCATACTTGTCCCTCAGAGGGCCGGTGCAGGCGACCGATGACGATGACGGTTGTGGTAACGATGTGGCCGACACCCCAGCACCTTCTTTCCCACGAGCCCCCTCCTCTCGGTCTGCTACTGTTGACTCTGCAGGTACAATCTGGCGGTAACTGTAGAAACGGCTCTCTGCAGCCTCATAGCGTCCCTGGTCCAGCCACACCCTCTCACTGTCAGGATGCAGGAAGTAACAGACTCCTCCCACCGACATGGCTACGCCTTCCTCCTCTGCGACGTCAGCAGGCTCCTCCTCCTCCTGAATTGTGCGCAGAGAATGGAAGATTTCGAGCTTCCCCTGCGAGACCACGGATGCTTCTTCTACCACTTCTGTCTCCTCCTCCTCCTCCTCCTCAACAAGACTATGTGGGTGGTCTCCACTACCTCTGGAGGTTGAGGGAGCATTGGGGTTGGTACGTGAGGCGGAAGCTCCACTACCCAGGTTGTTGCCGGTGGGAGAGCGGTTGCTTCCGTAGAGGCTCTGGTAGAAGGCTGCCTCGGCCCGGTCGTAGAGAGGTTTCTCCAGCCACACGTCCCTCAGCAGCTCCATGGGGAGACGGGGGAGCCCATTCACCGGCTGGCCAGGGGCCAGGGCTGGGGTCAGTGGGGATGTGGAGGCTGCCTGGGGGGTCTGGGTCAGGGACAGGTACCCCTCATCTGGCGTGCTGGGGCTGTTGGCAGGGAGGGCTAGGAAGTCTGGGGCTGCTGGCTGCAGGGGCTCTGCAACAATGCGATGCTCTTCGGCGACTATGGGTGGAGGGGTTCTGGGGTGGTTCGGGGCTGAGGGTGATAGTGAGGGTTGAGGGGAGGTGGGGTGGTTGTCAGCAGTCAGGGTTGGGGGTGAGCCGCTGGGCCGTGTCATCGCCCCGTTGGCAGAGTGTGCCAACCAGCAGTGATACAGACTCTCAGCCTGCTCATACACACTGCGGTCAAACCACACTGAACCACACTCAGACCGCAGGCCGAGCAGGACCGCGCTGGGGGAGTCAGGAGCAGGGTTGGTAGAGGTGTGGCTACTGCCCCCCTGGCAAAGCTGGGGCTCCTCCCCTTGCTCTTGGCCAGGTGGTGGTGGCGGCTGAGTCACCATGGCAACAGGAGCCGGGCGGTTGTCGGGTTGAGCGGAGCGTTTACGACGGCGACGCCTCTTCCCACTGCGTTTACCGTTGACGTCTCCGTTCACGCTGCTACTCTCTGGGGAGGACGAAGCGGCACCACCCCCGTTCCTCTGACCTCCCTCCACTGCCACCTCAGTGGTACAGTCCACCTGGCAGCGTCTGGAAGGGAGATCAGGATCGGACTGATCCATTGCTGGACACAAGGGGTTCCTCTGAGGCATCATCTTTGATCCGAAGCAGAGAAAGAGAGTGACAGGGACAGGCTAGAGGGTTAGTTACACAGAGATGAGTTTAGAGAGACAGATTGATCCATATAGACTATATGTCTTTTAAATATCTTCTAATTTTAGTATCTTTGTAAGTTTAACTTACAAAGCAAATCTCAGTTTAACAGAGCTAAGAGACAATTCAATGGACCAATCCCAGAATGCATTTAGGCATGCAGGAAAGGAAAATAACTGAAAAATAACCAGATCAAGCAGACCAAGAGATTATGAATAATGAACTGAACGATGGATGATGTCCACTTCACTGGTTGTGTTTGAAGAGCACAAACAAGAGAAAACATATTCAACGTGTAAACTAGGTAGGTATAGGCTAGTGCCTCTGTTTCACAAGTTTTACTCCTATTTCATGCCTTCTGAACACAACTCCTGATGGCCAATGTTACATTCTGGAGTTCTTGGGATTCTCATACTTCTGAGGCTACCCATAGTAGATAAACACCCCCTAAACCATCATGTCTCTAGACTACTTATATTCAGCTCTACTCAGATGTAGAGGACACAACATTGTATCTGTCCCATTATGGAGTCTGAGAAAATGGGCAGCGCCATTGAGGCCATCTCCATTTTTAAGTAGTCAATTTTCTTATTTTAATACTTCTATGAGTTGGTAAATAATCTGAAAGTGTGCATACTGCCACCTGGAGTGTGTTGTTTGAACAGGTATAAAGCCAAGATTGGCGATTTACTGCCACCTGCAGTTATGGAATGCTTGCTCATTTTATTTGTTTATTTAACCCATATTTTACCAGGCAAGTTGAGTGAGAACACATTCTCATTTACAGCAACGACCTGGGGAATAGTTACTGTGGAGGAGGGGGGATTAATGAGCCAATTGGACGCTCATGAGTAATTAATTGGCTGATCCCTTCTGGTGACCTGGATGGAATTATGTGATGCTTCTTTAACCGATTGAAAGTCTCACCCAGTTGACTACTTCAAAATGGTGAAACTGTAAAAATTACAAATCACAAGCAAATGCCAATAATGTCAGCATATATCAACATGCACATTCTGCATGCAAACTGAAAAGGTTTCTGCATAACCTTAATGGGCAAAACATTTAATATGATCACTCAGCAAGGTTACTGGGGGGCCTTGGTGAATGAATGACGTGTTGTGTAGTGGTGAATGGTGACGATAACAGTAACAGCACCGGCATGCTCAGTCATAACTAATGCAGGTAAGACAAACTCGCACTGTGGAGCAGACCAAGTGGCACCCTATTCCCTTTATAGTGCACTAGAGCTCTGGTCAAAAGTAGTGTACTATAAAGGGAATAGGGTGCAATGTGGGATGAATCCTGTGTACACAGCATAGAATGAGAATCATAGCTTCTATACAGTATGTCTACACAACATAACCTGCCACAGTTATTAGCAATATGGGATGCAGCTGTAGTTTTCATGAAGGAGGACGATTCATGCCTCATTCATGATTCATACAGTAGAAACAGGAAATACATTTCCTTATACCGATCCCCCCCCCCCAATTGTTTTTTTTGGCCTACTAATGTCAAACTTGGCAGTAGGGTACTATTGCTGAGCCATGTGCTTTAAATTAGATTTAAAAATATTTTTGTTACAATTATTCAAATCCTGATATTTCGCCATTCATGAAATTATTTCATGCATGATAGGTGAGTATAGTTGCCCTATATGAAACACCCTATGTAACTCACCTTCCTTGGTGAGCGTGAGACCAAACAACTGTAGTGATTAGATTAGAATGTTCTGCATGTTCATCCATTTAGCAGCCGCCAGCCATGAACAAACAAACAAACATTATAGCCTAATATGGCATACAGACCTACCGGAAAAGCAACACTTTTGGGAATAGGGTACAGTATAGGCGTGTAAGTAGACTTACAGTAGCCTAAATGGTGACAGCTTCATAATTAGTCTAAAGTGCCTTCACTACATTGGGACCCTCCTCGTGGAGCATGCAAGAGCAACGTGTGAATGAGAGGAAATCTAAGGTACTCATTAAAATGCCCGTCTTTGGATTGGGGCCATGTGGGAGGGGGAAAGCTATTAAGACTGCGTCATTGCAACGAAAACGTTTAGATTTGTATGTCATTCGATGAATAAGCAATAGCTTAAACCACATTTTACTAATGTTAGGCTACACTTCGCAATCATACTCACTTTTCCAATTCTTGAGAGCATAGAAAAGGGGACAGAGGCATAATATTAGAGGTTGTCGTATTTGAAACAGTGACAAGAAACACATTAATACATTATAGTTTGTTATTAGCTGACCAACAGCAACATTGTATCAACCGCGATGCTATTCCTTTGTTTGATCGCCGTTTCAATGTAACTATTTCAGGTCACCGGCTCGCACTGCCACTGCAGTACCGAGATCTTCAATCGCTCTCAAGATATCGAGGCAGGTTGTTACAAATTAAAGCTTTAGCACACATCTTGATTCACTAGCAATGAATTCGCTGAAAATATTTGATTATTTTCATCTTTTGTCTCAGTATCTCAGTTAATGTAGACATTCATTTTGGGCGCCCATCATGGCTCCCCGACATTCCTCTTTTCTTAACCGTTCACATTATTTCTCCCTCCCACCAAACAATTTGACTAGCGACTCCCATGTTCATTTCTCGAGAATCCCCGGCTCGAAAAGCGAGCTGACAGTTACTTACTGTTCTGTATTTCGGTGGTTATTGGGGCCGGTGGTCCTCGTGCGATTGTTCAGCTGGGCGCCTAGAACAGAAAGAGGGACGAGTGGGAGAATAAAATGCGAGTGATTCGAAGGGGAGGGGGAAAGTGCCTTGTTCTTGTAAACACCCGGTTGCTTGACAGACACTGAAAATAGTATTTTTGAATCCTAATATTATGAATGTCCAGAACAGTGTATTCATGATTTAGTTTTTAATGATTTATTTGTCCATCAGTTTTTTGGGGGTTGGTATATTCCCACTGCACTTGCTCATGACAGAAGCAAGAATTGAGGCATAAAACGTAAACTATTTCGCCAGAAAACGGAAGACGTTGACCATCGTCTGTCACCGCCTTTCAAAGTGTGTTGCATTATGGTTATAAAAATTGTCAGACTTGCGACATGTCAACTGCATGAACTTTACATAAATCATGTGATCAAAGGTCAGTTTTTGATGAAGTCGCACAGTTTCTTCTCACCAACCGCACCATGCAGCCATCATCAGCATTGTGAAAGGCACTATTTGCCAACCAATCATTAGGGTTGTTTGAACCACGCTAACCTAACGTAGCAGGCGTAAAAGAAAACGGCTGAGCGGCGTTTCCATATCCAGTTTTCAGCGGAAACGGAAGCTAGGTTGAATTAGCTGTATCACAGAGTTTATGTAGCACTATATTGGATCACTCCAATAGGGTATCCTTCCGCGCGGCAGGATACATTCCGAGTAAGAATTTCAGATTAGTCCCGTGTACCGGGTAGTGCTGCGGCTGAACCCTTTACATAGCTGCCGCGGCACTACATCCACATCTTCCTTTTCTCTGCTCATTCTAGGGAGGATTCGCTTGGTAAGAGCGCTATGTTAGTGTATAAGCGCAGAAGTGTACCCGCAGCTATTCAATAACTCGGATCAGCTAGCCTCTCCATCAGGGTGCTCTGCTGTCCCCCCCACTTGGTTTGGCTCGTGCCATCTTGTTTGGGTTTCGTCCTTGTTTTTATTACTTGTGACAGTGTACCAACCTGGGCGATTCTCGGTTTGGTCTACGAGTTTTGCGGCGCTGAGGGTTTGTCTTAGTTGTCTGTCCACCCGGAACCCTCCCGGTTATAGCTTTCAGGTTCGTGGAGCACGCCTATCCCGTAAGATCGGGAGACTGTATGTTTCGCTCCAGCGGGCTTTAAGTTGTCCACTGAGAGTGAGCTAGGTGTAGCGAGGCGCACCACGTTTCATCTCTCACAGGGCGCAGCCATCTTGCCTAGATTCTTGTGTGTTCAAAGGTGAACAAGCTATGGAAAGTAGCTAACTTAACGAGAGGTGACCATTGCAGGACTAAGTACGGTTATAAACACAATTTCCCTTAAGTCCTGCCAACCAGCACCCCCACGTATATAGCAAGAGATAAGCTATAAACGTGGCGTGAGTTACAGCCGACCCACACACATAAAGCAAGAAATAAGTCATAAATGTGTGAGGTAGAATGCCCCCTGCCCCTTCAAGGTCAGGCAGTTTATACTGTTGGCTGAATTATTTTTCCACAAGGTAAAGCTACAGCCATTCATGTCCCCTCTCTTTCAAATAGTGTATGAGACTAAGGCTGATACTGGGTCTGTAGTAATCTTTACTATTATACAGTATTGTGCAGTGTTTACTATAAACAGTACATTACACTGTTGGCTGAATTTTTTCCACAAGGAAAAGGTACAGCCATTCACATCTCTCCTTCAGATTGTGTATGAGACTAAGGCTGATACTTTAGGTGCCATTCTATACTGTCGTAAAGTATTGTGCAGTGTATACTATAGACAGTAATATTACACTGTTGGCTTCATTCTCCAGTATGTTAGCCCAACCATGGTGAGATTACACTAGTATGTTTTTCACACAGTTGCTGGGTTGCGATAGTTTTTGTTACAGTTTTACAGTACATACAGTAACTATCATAGTTTCCCTTGGAAACTCACATCTCACTGGCTAGGCCACTCCAGGACCTTAATGTGCTTCTTCTTGAGCCACTCCTTTGTTGCCTTGGCCGTGTGTTTTGGGTCATTGTCATGCTGGAATACCCATCCACGACCCATTTTCAATGCCCTGGCTGAGGTAAGGAGGTTCTCACCCAATATTTGACAGTACATGGCCCCGTCCATCGTCCCTTTGATGCGGTGAAGTTGTCCTGTCCCCTTAGCAGAAAAACACCCCCAAAGCATAATGTTTCCACCTCCATGTTTGACGGTGGGGATGGTGTTCTTGGGGTCATAGGCAGCATTCCTCCTCCTCCAAACACGGTGAGTTGAGTTGATGCCAAAGAGCTTGATTTTGGTCTCATCTGACCACAACACTTTCACCCAGTTCTCCTCTGAATCATTCAGATGTTCATTGGCTAACTTCAGACGGGCCTGTATATGTGCTTTCTTGAGCAGGGGGACCTTGCGGGCACTGCAGGATTTCAGTCCTTCACAGCGTAGTGTGTTACCAATTGTTTTCTTGGTGACTATGGTCCCAGCTGCCTTGAGATCATTGACAAAATCCTCCTGTGTAGTTCTGGGCTGATTCCTCACCGTTCTCATGATCATTGCAACTCCACGAGGTGAGATCTTGCATGGAGCCCCAGGCCGAAGGAGATTGACAGTTATTTTGTGTTTCTTCCATTTGCGAATAATCGCACCAACTGTTGTCACCTTCTCATCAAGCTGCTTGGCGATGGTCTTGTAGCCCATTCCAGCCTTGTGTAGGTCTACAATCTTGTCCCTGACATCCTTGGAGAGCTCTTTGGTCTTGGCCATGGTGGAGAGTTTGGAATCTAATTGATTGATTGCTTCTGTGGACAAGTGTCTTTTATACAGGTAACAAACTGAGATTAGGAGCACTCCGTTTAAGAGTGTGCTCCTAATCTCAGCTCGTTAACTGTATAAAAGACACCTGGGAGCCAGAAATCTTTCTGATTGAGAGGGGGTCAAATACTTATTTCCCTCATTAAAATGCAAATCAATTTATAACATTTTTGACATTCGTTTTTCTGGATTTTTTGTTCTGTTCTTCTGTCTCTCACTGTTCAAATAAACCTACCATTAAAATTATAGACTGATAATTTCTTTGTCAGTGGGCAAACATACAAAATCAGCAGGGGATCAAATACCTTTTTCCCTCACTGTATGCAGCACTCTACCAATCAGGCCTTTATGGTAGAGTGGCCAGACAGAAGCCACTCCTCAGTAAAATACATATGACAGCCCGCTTGGAGTTTGCCAAAAGGCACCTAAAGACTCTCAGACCATGAGGAACAAGATTCCCTGGTCCGATGAAACCAAGATTGAACTCTTTGGCCTGAATGCCAAGTGTCACGTCTGGAGGAATCCTGGCACCATCCCTACTGTGAAGCATGGTGGTGGCAGCGTCATGCTGTGGGGATATTTTTCAGCAAACATTTCTAAAAACCTGTTTTTGCTTTGTCATTATGGGTTATTGTGTGTATATTGATGAGGGGGAAAAACAATGTAATCCATTTTAGAATAAGACTATAATGTAACAAAATGTGGAAAAAGTGAAGGGGTCTGAATACTTTCCGAATGCACTGTATGTACGCTCGCAAGATCAGGTGGCTTTGCAAGTCTACCTCAAATCATGGTCGTGTTCCCCTACTCAGACTTTGCATGCATCAACCAATGGTTGTGTTGTGGAAATTCTTACACAGTGACACTCAAATTCAATCTTAAATGAATCATTGTTTATTGTCAGCATGCTGGAGAGGTTCCAACAAACTTAATACACCATAGTGAACGTCTGTCAGAAGCTCTAACGGGGCAGTCACGTTAGTTCGCTTATATACTGACAAGTCATATTTGCATGATTTAGCTTATTCATAATTATTTAATCATTAACGTTTGCTTCATTCATGTGACCGACCAATGCTGGGTCATGCATGTGACAGACCAATACCTCACGAGGCTTCTTTTCTCTAAGCTGAGTCTTGCTAGCTGGCACACGGTGTCACCCCCGCCTGCTGTGTACCGGAGTCCTCCTAGCAGGAGTGCCACTTTGGTTTTAGAAGTGGGGGGGACATAACCTGGCGGGGGGTCTGGGTGTCCTCCCCCAGATTTCTTTGGGCATCTAAAGCTCATTTCCTGCATTTTTACACAATCCAATATGCCGTCTCTATTTAGAACAAAAAGTAAGCAACAATGCCCACAGTCATCAAACCCACAGTCATCAAGTTTAAGTGATTAATAAGACTGAACTAGATCAAAGGTAATTCAATAATATTGTGTTGCACCTTTAACCAATAGCCTAACAAATGAACAACTCTTGAAAATATACAAAGACTTTTGATTGTCTTTATTAAGACATCCTCTTCATCAAATTTCAGCCAGACCGACCAGCCAGCCCGAACCGCCTGCATGCCCAACCCCCACCAGTCTAGTCAATAACTCAACTCTCTCCCAACACAATTTCCTTCCTAGTTCCCACCTTAAATTTTTTTCATTGCCAAGGGAAAGGTTAAAAATAATAATAATAACACATACACATACACCTCAAAATATACATTAACACACAAACAGCAAATCCGCCATATAATTAATCTCATAGGTCTAGTAGTACTTGTACACAATATAGATGGGTCACCCCATCCTGTCCCTAGGGGTCCACCACCCTGCAGCACCCCAACCCAACACACCCCACTCAGCTTTAGGATCTTAGTGAAACATTCATTATTGGTTTCGGGTGTGTTAGGACAAGGCCAGAGTGACAACCCACTGGACGGCAGACCTACAGGGCCAGGACATAGCAGCCCAGCAGCTAAGGATTGCCTAAATAGGCATCTCCCCTGACGTGGGCATGTTTTCAAAACAGACTCCTTTTGTCGTACAGTATTCCATATAGGTCCCGTGTAGCCCAGTTGGTAGAGCATGGCGCTTGCAACGGCAGGGTTGTGGTTTCGATTCCCACGGGGGGCCAGTATGAAAAAAAAAATTATGCACTCACTAACTGTAAGTCGCTCTGGATAAGAGTGTCTGCTAAATGACAAACATTAAAAAAATTTAAAATATAAGGCATCCAGACCTTATGAAATTGCCAAGTATACCCTTAATCTTGTAATAAATCAAATCTAGTGATACATAGCTTGACATTGTGGGAGGATAACCAACCTTCCAATTAATGGCAATGCATTTCTTAGCCACTATAAATGCTAGGTTACACAGTTTCTTCAGATAACGGTCTCCAGTATCAACATTTCCAAGCAAACAAAAACATGGAGAAGGGAGAGTCTGTAGACATGCTGAGATAAAAGTACACTCTTTGCCATAATTAAGCCAGCCTTTACAATAACATATGCAAATATGTGTTTTACACCTCCAGTAGAGGGGTGCATGTGATTCAGTTTCGCTGGAATATAGTACATTCTATGAATGGTCTTCAACTGTGATTTATGTCTGAGTTAATATGAACATGACTGGGGATTCAAACATATCTGTATCCATTCATCATCATCAATAGCTTCTTCCAGAACTTCCTCATATTTTTGTTTTACATGTTTTGTGTCATCAGGAAAAGCCTCTATCAACCCTTGATACAGTTTGGAAATCAACTTTGGAGATTTGTCACTGCCTTAAAATAGCACCTGGCTTGTCCAGTGTTTGCTGCACAGAGAGAATAAAGTGTTGTATCTGTAAAAATTAACCTCAGCTCCATCACAGACTGGCCTTCCCTGGCTGCCTGACCCTGCTGAGACCCCTGTCACCATCTGATCCTCCTAAGATGAGGCATGACAAATAATGACCTTGGTGTACATTTATACATTATATTATCCAAGAATAAAATCAATGGTTCAATAATTGAAATGACCATTATTCCCAGATCCCAAACTGTAGCTTTACCCTTAAGATGCTGTCCTGTAACTACTGTAGGTCTACCCATTAATATGATCCTGCTAAGACATAATGAACATAGTGTTGTGTACTGACTGTGCACTAGAGGGCTGCATTCCCGTGGGATGCCTGCCGGACCTGGGATCCTCTTTCTGCTTTGTATGCATGTTAGCCTACCTATTGTATTAAAATCACATATTATTCACACACTCAGAATTCGCTGCTTCAACTTCAGTAGCCTACCTCTCTTAGTTGGGCGTGAGAGTTCAAGTGTGCCTAGTATGAGTGGTCTCATTGAAATAGAGTAGACAGAGATTCACGTGGCAGTTAACTTAAATATACAATTAACTTAAATATAATTAGACTGTAGTTTACTACAGTGTCTTTAAATAAATATTGATAATGGAAAGAAGTGGAGTCGAAGTGCAATCAAACCAACATGAGTCGAAGTGCAATCAAAAATGTAATCATCATTGAAAAGGAAAAGGCACAACACGAACATAGGTTAGGCTACTATGGTGAGTTGTAAGGGTTGGTGTGAGGTGTGACCAAGTCCACAGGGTCGAACTGCCAGGAGAGCGCATCAGGCTTGGTGTACTTCGACCCCGGACGGTATGAGATGGTGAACCGGAACTTGGTGAAGAATAACGCGCTCCTGGCCTGGTGCGAGTTGAGCCTCTTGGCCCCCTGAATGTAGGCTAAGTTCTTATGGTCCGTCCATACGACGAATGAATGGGTGGCCCCCTCTAGCCAATGCCTCCACTTCACCCCAGGGCGAGCTTGACCGCTAGCAACTCACAGTTCCCCACATCGTAATTCCGCTCCGCCGCGGACAGCCGACCCGAGAAAAATGCGCAGGGGTGAGTCTTACCGTCCGTGAGGAACCGCTGGGACAGGATTGCTCCCACCGCAACGTCTGAAGCATCCACCTCCACAATGAACGGCAGGGACGGATCAGGATGCCCTAGGACCGGGGCCGATGTAACGCGCCGCTTAAACGCATCAAATGCGTACCCCGCTTCCGGGGTCCAGGCGAAGGAGCGCACGCTCGCCTGGGTGAGGGCTGTCAGGGGAGCGGCTAGGGAGCTAAAATATCAAATAAATCGGCTATAAAAATGTGCGAACCCTAAAAACCGCTGTAGTTGCTTGAGAGGTGAGGACTAGTAGGTGGTCTGGGACAGTGGTTTGGGCTGTTGAGTGGTCGTGGAGACCGGAACAGGATGGGGGCGGAGCCTCCCTCCAGGATGAGCCACCCCGTAGACCAGTCTATCCGGGGTTTGTGGGCGACCAGCCAGGGGTGCCCGAGGACAAGGGGACACTCCGGAGAGTCCACAATGAAAAACTGGATATGCTCCCATAGCATATCCCCCTCCCCCCCCACCCCCCCCCCCCCCACCCGGACACGCACAGGGACAGTACGCTGGGTGATGAAGCCCGACCCCAACGACCGGCCGTCCAGGCACATGACCGGAACCAGCTCGGAGAGGGAGAGTAACGGAGCGCTTCAACCTTGGGCCAGCCCCACGTCCATCAGGTTTCCCGCGGCCCCAGAATCCACCAGTGCATGCGCCCGATGCGCAGCGCGGGCCCACTGAACCCTGACAGGGAGAAAAGTCTGGGAGTCTCTGGAGTTGGTGTTTCGGTTCCGGCCCTCCCGATACTAGCGAGCCCTCCCATTTCCCGGCTTCTCCGGGCATGAGTCGCAGTGGTGACCTGCCTGACCGCAGTACAGGCAACGTCCCAGGCGCAGACGCCTCTGCCTCTCCAACCTGGACAAGCGTGGAGGCGCGTCTTGCGTCATCCCTCTCTCATGCTCCCTATCACGACGCCAATTGTCTACCCGCACAGAGAGTTGGACAAGGCAGTCCACTCGCTCAGGCAGCTCCATTAAGGAGAGTTCGTCCTTCATCCCCTCCGATAGCCCCTGTGCGTAAAGGACGACCAGGGCGGCCTCCTCCCATCCTGCCTCTCGAGCCCGGGTCCGGAACTCCACGGAGTAGTCCGCCACCGAACGGTCACCCTGCCGACAGGCTGTGAGCCGCCTCCCAGCCTCGTGCCCCAACACCACCCGAGAGGTGTCGAACACCTTGCGTAGCTCCCGGGTGAATTGGTAGGAGTCGGAGCACGCCGGAGTTTGGCTCTCCCACTCCGCAGTAGCCCAGGAAAGGGCCCGACCCGTCAACAGAGTGATGATGTAGGCAACCCGGCCCTGCTCCGTCGTGAAGGAGGAGGGTTGTAGGCTGAATACCAGGGAACACTGGGTGAGGAATTCCCTGCAGCCCTCTGGATGTCCGTCATACCTCTCCGGAGGTGGTGGGTTCCTGCGATGTCGCGGACAAGACTGGAGATGCCGCTGCCACGGCTTCCGGTCCGCCGGCTGCCGGGGCTGGTCGGGTGTCCACCCGGCTCTGCACACCGATCGTCAGCTGGCGTAGATTCTCGATGATCTGCTGCAGGCTGCGGTCGTGTTGGCTCAGCATAGCTCCCTGTGTTGCCAATGCGCTCCGATACTGTGCTGCCTATGCTGGGTCCATTTTGGCTCAGTTTTCTGTAAGGGTTGGTGTGAGGTGTGACCCAGGTGCGGTGCAGGATATACAGTAGGAAGTAGGCAGAGATGGTGATACAAGGATCTTTACTGGTGGTCCCAAAGCCAAAATACAAAATAACAGACTTATCACGATAAAAGAAAGGCGGAGCAAGACAGCCAAAAGACGAAATACTACCTACGACTGAAACAAAAAATGAAACAGGGAGAACACTTCTCAAGTACCTGTACATAGGTCTCCGATCAGACACTGAGTAGTACTGCTGGACATAGAGAAACTAACAGAGAAAACTGAGCAAGGGAACACAGGGAAGTGAGGGCATAAATACACAGGTGAACAGGTAGACACAGGTGACACCAATAGGATACTGATTAGTCCAGACTGTGAGTGAGGAGGTGCCTAAGGTTGTCGGAGGATGACACCTAGTGAGTCGCTCTGGAACTGCGACCCCCTCCTGTAACAGTGAGCGACCGTTGCGGCTTTTCATTTTCAATAAGTATTGATTACCCATTTATTTGTCTCTGCTTGCAAATCATCCTCCTAAAAGGTAGGCTATATCATATACAGTGGGGAGGACAAGTATTTGATACACTGCCGATTTTGCAGGTTTTCCTACTTACAAAGCATGTAGAGGTCTGTAATTTTTATCATAGGTACACTTCAACTGTGAGAGACGGAATCTAAAACAAAAATCCAGAAAATCACATTGTATGATTTTTAAGTAATTAATTTGCATTTTATTGCATGACATAATTATTTGATCACCTACCAACCAGTAAGAATTCCGGCTCTCACAGACCTGTTAGTTTTTCTTTAAGAAGCCCTCCTGTTCTCCACTCATTACCTGTATTAACTGCACCTGTTTGAACTCGTTACCTGTATAAAATACACCTGTCCACACACTCAATCAAACAGACTCCAACCTCTCCACAATGGCCAAGACCAGAGAGCTGTGTAAGGACATCAGGGATAAAATTGTAGACCTGCACAAGGCTGGGATGGGCTACAGGACAATAGGCAAGCAGCTTGGTGAGAAGGCAACAACTGTTGGCGCAATTATTAGAACATTGAAGAAGTTCAAGATGACGGTCAATCAACCTCGGTCTGGGGCTCCATGCAAGATCTCACCTCGTGGGGCATCAATGATCATGAGGAAGGTGAGGGATCAGCCCAGAACTACACAGCAGCACCTGATCAATGACCTGAAGAGAGCTGGGACCACAGAAAGAAAACCATTAGTAACACACTACGCCGTCATGGATTAAAATCCTGCAGCGCACGCAAGGTACTCCTGCTCAAGCCAGCGCATGTCCAGGCCCGTCTGAAGTTTGCCAATGACCATCTGAATGATCCAGAGGAGGAATGGGAGAAGGTCATGTGGTCTGATGAGACAAAAATAGAGCTTTTTGGTCTAAACTCCACTCGCCGTGTTTGGAGGAAGAAGAAGGATGAGTACAACCCCAAGAACACCATCCCAACCGTGAAGCATGGAGGTAGAAACATCATTCTTTGGGGATGGTTTTCTGCAAAGGGGACAGGACGACTGCACCGTATTGAGGGGAGGATGGATGGGGCCATGTATCGCGAGATCTTGGCCAACAACCTCCTTCCCTCAGTAAGAGCATTGAAGATGGGGCGTGGCTGGGTCTTCCAGCATGACAACGACCCGAAACACACAGCCAGGGCAACTAAGGAGTGGCTCCGTAAGAAGCATCTCAAGGTCCTGGAGTGGCCTAGCCAGTCTCCAGACCTGAACCCAATAGAAAATCTTTGGAGGGAGCTGAAAGTCCGTATTGCCCAGCGACAGCCCCGAAACCTAATGGATCTGGAGAAGGTCTGTATGGAGGAGTGGGCCAAAATCCCTGCTGCAGTGTGTGCAAACCTGGTCAAGACCTACAGGAAACGTATGATCTCTGTAATTGCAAACAAAGGTTTCTGTACCAAATACAGTGGGGGGAAAAAGTATTTAGTCAGCCACCAATTGTGCAAGTTCTCCCACTTAAAAAGATGAGAGAGGCCTGTAATTTTCATCATAGGTACACGTCAACTATGACAGACAAATTGAGAAAAAAAATCCAGAAAATCACATTGTAGGATTTTTTATGAATTTATTTGCAAATTATGGTGGAAAATAAGTATTTGGTCACCTACAAACAAGCAAGATTTATGGCTCTCACAGACCTGTACCTTCTTCTTTAAGAGGCTCCTCTGTCCTCCACTCGTTACCTGTATTAATGGCACCTGTTTGAACTTGTTATCAGTATAAAAGACACCTGTCCACAACCTCAAACAGTCACACTCCAAACTCCACTATGGCCAAGACCAAAGAGCTGTCAAAGGACACCAGAAACAAAATTGTAGACCTGCACCAGGCTGGGAAGACTGAATCTGCAATAGGTAAGCAGCTTGGTTTGAAGAAATCAATTGTGGGAGCAATTATTAGGAAATGGAAGACATACAAGACCACTGATAATCTCCCTCGATCTGGGGCTCCACGCAAGATCTCACCCTGTGGGGTCAAAATGATCACAAGAACGGTGAGCAAAAATCCCAGAACCACACGGGGAGACCTAGTGAATGACCTGCAGAGAGCTGGGACCAAAGTAACAAAGCCTACCATCAGTAACACACTACGCCGCCAGGGACTCAAATCCTGCAGTGCCAGACGTGTCCCCCTGCTTAAGCCAGTACATGTCCAGGCCCGTCTGAAGTTTGCTAGAGTGCATTTGGATGATCCAGAAGAGGATTGGGAGAATGTCATATGGTCAGATGAAACCAAAATATAACTTTTTGAGTGAAAACCTCCTTCCATCAGCAAGGGCAATTTAGATGAAACGTGGCTGGGTCTTTCAGCATGACAATGATCCCAAACACACCGCCCGGGCAATGAAGGAGTGGCTTTGTAAGAAGCATTTCAAGGTCCTGGAGTGGCCTAGCCAGTCTCCAGATCTCAACCCCATAGAAAATCTTTGGAGGGAGTTGAAAGTCCGTGTTGCCCAGCGACAGCCCCAAAACATCACTGCTCTAGAGGAGATCTGCATGGAGGAATGGGCCAAAATACCAGCAACAGTGTGTGAAAACCTTGTGAAGACTTACAGAAAATGTTTGACCTGTGTCATTGCCAACAAAGGGTATATAACAAAGTATTGAGAAACTTTTGTTATTGACCAAATACTTATTTTTCCACCATAATTTGCAAATAAAATCATTAAAAATCCTACAATGTGATTCCGGTCTCTAATTTTGTCTGTCATAGTTGACGTGTACCTATGATGAAAATTACAGGCCTCTCTCATCTTTTTAAGTGGGAGAACTTGCACAATTGGTGGCTGACTAAATACTTTTTTCTCCACTGTATTATGTTCTGCTTTTCTGATGTATCAAATACTTATGTCATGCAATAAAATGCAAATTAATTACTTAAAAATCATACAATGTGATTTTCTGGATTTTTGTTTTAAATTCCGTCTCTCACAGTTGAAGTGTACCTATGATAAAAAAAATTACAGACCTCTACATGCTTTGTAAGTAGGAAAACCTGCAAAATCGGCAGTGTATCAAATACTTGTTCTCCCCACTGTAGGCCTATGTCAAACGTAGCAAGTGTCGCTGTCATCATTCTTTCTGCTTCAAGTTCAGTAGCCAAATCTGCGAGATCAGATGCGCCTGTGGTCTCAATTAAATAGAGTAGGCTATAGCCTATGAATGGGCGGAGAAGTACGGGGTAGTTATCGTTCCAAGGAAATATACTTCCTAAATAGGCCTATGATTAGGCTACAGTTTACTACATTGACTAGAAAGAAATATTGATCACCCATATTTCGCTGTCTGAAAATTTTTCCACTCCTAAAAGGTAGGCTATAAAAATAGCTCAAGAGAAAGTGCAAGTCTCTCCAACTCTGCTCTCTTCAAACTACTTTTAGCATATTGGCTGATATAGCTCAGTAATACAGATAGCCTAATATAAGTGCCATGTGAGAATCTTTGGTCATTTATGCTCATTTGATATTGCCTATAGGGCGCAAAATTGCTGGGACCGTGGCTGGCAAGTGAGCTGCGTCACTTACACCTAAAATAACATTGCAGGACTGCGGTTGGGTTTGGGACCTGTTCTTGCGGTAGTGGGTGGGAGTTGGACAGAAAGACAGTGGATGCTGGTGGGCGTGGTAATAAAAGCTGCAGGTGTGGGCGGGAGCAGTATGAAAAAACCTCTGCTGTGCACCATGACAGTGAAGCCTGTAACGTTAGAGCTGTTTATTACTGTGTCAGTGTGAAAAGTAGGGAATTAGCTAGGGAAACTGACAGGTCAATAAGGTTACATGCCATACTGACTAATAAAAACTCATATTGCACTGAAAAAACGTTAGAATATCAGTCTTCAATCATTTGGCCAATGGAATCATCATTTGATTCAGGTCTAGCTAGTGTGATTGAGGCAAAAAGAATAGTGAACCATTGAAACGGGTAAAAAAAAAGGCTACAAAACATTTCCATACAAACAACAGCTGTTAGATAGTAATAAGTACATCTGACAGATAGCTAGCTAGAGGCTAGAGCTGACTTGGCTGTGGTAGCTACTAGCTAGTGTAGCTAATTCATTCACCTCAGTCGAGAGGGAATGAAACATTAGCTAACTTTAGTTACAATACTAGGTCAGCACTGCGAATAAACACTAGTTTAGTTTTTTTCAGTTAAGTTAAACAGCAGTTACCTTGCCAGCTACATCAGTCAACTAAAGAGTAGCCAGCTTCTTCTCTGCTTGCTTTTACAACTCTGTGAAAGAGCACAACACATACACACTGAACTATGCTCAACTCACCTGTGCTGGTCCAGTCAGCCTTCCAGAAGCTTTGCCTTCACACAGCCTGACAGCCTGCTCTGTGGTGTCCACGTGGTCGTAAATCAACTGACCATTTTGAGGTGTCTGCATTGTCCTAAACCACATCGCTGCCACTTTTTTTTTTATCACATTGCATTGATAAAAATGGGGGGGGGGAATGCTGGGGACATGACCCCCCCCCCCCTCCTAAAATGAAGATTTGACTCGTTGACTGCTAATTCATTCCCTTCGAGCTTGTGAGATCTTTGTCCTGTAAAGCTATTTTCTGATAATTGTGTTATGTACCAGATGCTAGGACTACAGACCATTATTATTGGGGGATTTACTTGTCATTTTAATAAGGCATAGGTTCTGCATTACTGACTAAAATCTAGGTTTTCTGATTATAATTCGACTATGGCTATGGTTTGCTTAGATTGATAGAACAGTCAGTGTTTATTGTGTGATGTAAGACTGGACGATTTAGCAGTTTGCTTGTTTCAAATTGAAAGACTCACTTATTCAACATGAATAGTGAGACGATTTCGAGGTAGTCATTTCTTGCGTTGCCTAATGATTTGATAGTTTAAACTACTATGAATAGGGTTGTAATTTGGAATCTTGAATTGAATATGGCTATTAATTGAATATATGCTTGTCAATTATAGCAAGTGTTTGTTTTATTAACTATAGCCTAATCAGAAAGGACAGTTACTTAAATTTTATAGCGGACTGGCAATTACAATAGAGCTGTGGCCATGATTTTAATTGATAACAAAGGAAAGTAATTTAATAGGGAAGTGAGAATTTCAAATTTGAATTGTTGGGGTAGACTGGAATGAAAGTAATGTATTTTAATAATATGAATGCAAATATGCTATTAGTTATTGGTGGTTTGTGAATAGACTTTACTAATGCCATGTTTTAGTTAGCGGGTGAAAGAGAGTCGTACTTGCTGGACTGTATCGGGTTGTAAGGGACATTTGAAGCAGAGGTCTGAATAGTTGAATGGGAAACATTCTTTGACAAATTCTAATTATTATTACTAAATTCTATAGTTTGCGTAACACCAGTGATGTATGCAAATAGTTAATACATTCTAAAACGATAATCTGTTTTCGTTACGTGGACCAGTGGATTGCAGGTAGTTTTGACTATTACGCTGATGGGATAGCACCAACGTTTTGTAGGTTCTAGATTTGTTAAACAACAAATGTATATTTTGACTAAATTAATGCAATAGGCTACAATTATAACATTTTTGGAAAGAAGCAGAGTATGAAGATATATTAGGATGAAGAATACCATTAACTGAGGAATATAAAAACTTTCAGCTGAGAGCAATAACAGAAATAACAAATGTAGTGGAAGTAAGAGAAGAGTGGCCATATATACAGTGGGGGAAAAAAGTATTTAGTCAGCCACCAATTGTGCAAGTTCTCCCACTTAAAAAGATGAGAGAGGCCTGTAATTTTCATCATAGGTACACGTCAACTATGACAGACAAAATGAGAAAAAAAATCCAGAAAATCACATTGTAGGATTTTTTATGAATTTATTTGCAAATTATGGTGGAAAATAAGTATTTGGTCAATAACAAAAGTTTCTCAATACTTTGTTATATACCCTTTGTTGGCAATGACAAAGGTCAAACGTTTTCTGTAAGTCTTCACAAGGTTTTCACACACTGTTGCTGGTATTTTGGCCCATTCCTCCATGCAGATCTCCTCTAGAGCAGTGATGTTTTGGGGCTGTCGCTGGGCAACACGGACTTTCAACTCCCTCCAAAGATTTTCTATGGGGTTGAGATCTGGAGACTGGCTAGGCCACTCCAGGACCTTGAAATGCTTCTTACGAAGCCACTCCTTCGTTGCCCGGGCGGTGTGTTTGGGATCATTGTCATGCTGAAAGACCCAGCCACGTTTCATCTTCAATGCCCTTGTTGATGGAAGGAGGTTTTCACTCAAAATCTCACGATACATGGCCCCATTCATTCTTTCCTTTACACGGATCAGTCGTCCTGGTCCCTTTGCAGAAAAACAGCCCCAAAGCATGATGTTTCCACCCCCATGCTTCACAGTAGGTATGGTGTTCTTTGGATGCAACTCAGCATTCTTTGTCCTCCAAACACGACGTGTTGAGTTTTTACCAAAAACTTATATTTTGGTTTCATCTGACCATATGACATTCTCCCAATCCTCTTCTGGATCATCCAAAGGCAAACTTCAGACGGGCCTGGACATGTACTGGCTTAAGCAGGGGGACACGTCTGGCACTGCAGGATTTGTGTCCCTGGCGGCGTAGTGTGTTACTGATGGTAGGCTTTGTTACTTTGGTCCCAGCTCTCTGCAGGTCATTCACTAGGTCCCCCCGTGTGGTTCTGGAATTTTTGCTCACCGTTCTTGTGATCATTTTGACCCCACTGTGTGAGATCTTGCGTGGAGCCCCAGATCGAGGGAGATTATCAGTGGTCTTGTATGTCTTCCATTTCCTAATAATTGCTCCCACAGTTGATTTCTTCAAACCAAGCTGCTTACCTATTGCAGATTCAGTCTTCCCAGCCTGGTGCAGGTCTACAATTTTGTTTCTGGTGTCCTTTGACAGCTCTTTGGTCTTGGCCATAGTGGAGTTTGGAGTGTGACTGTTTGAGGTTGTGGACAGGTGTCTTTTATACTGATAACAAGTTCAAACAGGTGCCATTAATACAGGTAACGAGTGGAGGACAGAGGAGCCTCTTAAAGAAGAAGTTACAGGTCTGTGAGAGCCAGAAATCTTGCTTGTTTGTAGGTGACCAAATACTTATTTTCCACCATAATTTGCAAATAAATTCATTAAAAATCCTACAATGTGATTTTCTGGATTTTTTTCCCTCAATTTGTCTGTCATAGTTGACGTGTACCTATGATGAAAATTACAGGCCTCTCTCATCTTTTTAAGTGGGAGAACGTGCACAATTGGTGGCTGACTAAATACTTTTTTTCCCCACTGTATATATTGGACTGGAATAATAGGAAGAAATTGGACAGTACAGAATATTGGAGAAACTCTTGAAGAATTAGCAGATCAAAAGAGGTTGTATTTTATAATAATCCCAATAGATAAACAGGTTGAACCTTGGCTGGCATTAGGGGAGGAGCAAGGTTTTGAAAGAGGGAAAGGGCAGACAGGGAAGACAATAAGGAAACAAATAGAAGTGTCTATAGTATTGAGAGAAGTTCAGTGGATTATTCCAAAATGAGCAACAATAATAAGGGAACAATTAGGTACGAGAAAAACAGTAAGGAACATATTGTTGACTCTACACCCTAATATAGGCACTGAACCAAACCAAAGGCTAGCATCAGGGAGACCAAGAATACAGGGAATAGAGATGGCAGGGACACCAGTAGCAATCATGAAGAGAAGGTTCCCAGAAAATAAAGAAGAGATTGGAAAAAATCTCTGATAAATGTGAAATAAGAACTAGAAAATTAGCAAAAAAATGGCCAAAGGAAGGGACGTTTGATGTGACAGTGTGTGAGGAAATGGATACCCTAATAAAGAACTATAGAAAATAAAGAAGAGGAGAGAGAAAGAGCATGGCCAAAGCTAGGATAATAATGGAAAAGGAGATAGAACCAAAAAAGAATGGCTCAACTGCACAACCACCATACACACAAGAGGGGCAGTGGGCTCCCGAGTGGTGCAGCGGTCTAAGGCATTACATTTACATTTTAGTCATTTAGCAGACGCTCTTATCCAGAGCGACTTACAGGAGCGATTAGGGTTAAGTGCCTTGCTCAAGGGCACATCGACAGATTTTTCACCTAGTCGGCTCAGGGATTAGAACCAGCGACCTTTCGGTTACTGGCACAACGCTCTTAACCATAGACCCCCTGGTTCGATTCCAGGCTGTATCACAACCGACCGTGATTGGGAGTCCCATAAGGCGGCGCACAATTGGCCCAGCGTCGTCCGGGTTTGGCCGGTGTAGGCCGTCATTGTAAATAAGAATTTGTTCTTAACTGACTTGCCTAGTTAAATAAAGGTAAAATAAAAATAAATAAAAATCCTCAGGTCACAGGACTAGTCTCAATAACAGGGTATGTAGAGATAGAAAAAGAAAAAGGGAAGCAGTAGGCTTCCACCCCAAAAAGGGAGAGAGGATCACACTTAGATATAGACTGTTATGAAGGACTGAGGAGTATGTTAAACAAACTGGAAAATTATGGGACAGATGAACAAGATGGTGATGGACAGAGCGAGCGGGATGATGCAAGTAATGAGGAAGATGAGGAACTAAAACAGTGTGCTGACTCTGAGCAAGAACAGAGTGAGACAGAAGGACAATTATCACAGCAAGGAGCCACAGGAGGCAAATCTATAGTAACAGAACTAGGTGAAGCACTGAAAAATCAAAGAGAGAATTAAGAAACAGAAGAACAATAAAAAAGCCAGACAAGTATGGAGCCCAGTATCCCATTTTGATAAAGGGGACACAGGTTCACTATGTGCCTTGGGGATCACAGGACCTGGAAGGCCTGGTGACTAGACTGCCAAACATACATGAAGGAGCAGGAAAATGGATTAGAACATTTGAAGAACAAACAATGGGGAAGCTACTGGCGGTGGGAGATTTGAAGGCATTGCTGGCCAGGAGGACCTGTTGCAGGCGGGTGGCCTATACAGGCGGTGCGGAGGACGGTACTGGATGGAATGGCCTTTGACAGTTATAGGACAGGACTATGGCACACTCTGAGAATAGAGTATCCAGCCAAAACAGACCCTAAAGCACTGGGAAGGGAACCATTGGGGGATAAAGAAAACCCTGCAAGCTACCTAGAGGATCAGCTCAAGAGGTGGCGACAAGAAACCCAGAGGGGGATCCACTGATGACAACACTATTCAGGACATAATTGATAGAGGCAATGCCAACGCCTGTCAGAAGCAGACTGGAAGATGTGGTGGGACCAACGTCAAAATCACACAAGGAATTCTGCGACCATATTATCCACGCAATGGAGACATACAGGAGGGATGAACGGAAACTGGCGAAGCAGGGGATATACATTCTGAGAAAACTGGGACAGATGCAGCCTCAAGAACTGACAAAAAAGGACAAAAAGAAAACACAAGCTCCAGTGATTACTCCGACACCGCCAGAAGAGTGCGCCATGGCACCTGTTCTCCAAGGAGGTCCACAACCACTGCCTCAACCACAAGGCCAAAGAGCTCCTGTCTTACCAGTAGTGAATGTGTACACACAACAATCCCCTGGACAGTGGCAGAACAAAAGAAATAGAAACAGACCCCAGAATCAAGGGCACCGATCACAACAGCAGACATACCAAAATGGTGGACCAGGAGGACCGCTAGGTTTCTGCTGGGGGTGTAATTAATCAGGACATCTAAGAAGGAATTGTCCTACCAACCCATGGTTGCCTAAGCAACCACAGCAGGGTAATTGGCAAAGAAACGACACCAGCTCAGATGCATGGCGGCAGTCTCAGACACAGGATCCACAGGGCCTAGTGAACCCGTGGGGAGGACCAAATCAGGGATACTAGGGATGCCCAGAGAATCCTAGAGGGGAGGGTCAGCTAGTGGCAGTAACTATGCAGGCTGATGAATAACCTATGCTGCAGGTTCAGGGGAACAATAGAGGCACACCCATGATGATAGAAACTGGAGCAACTTACTCATGTGTAAATCCAAATTATGCCTCTCACCTCCCCATGTCAGGCAAATATGCAAAGACAGTAGGATTTTCGGGACAAACGCAGCTAATACATATGACAGTTCCAGTAAAACTAGAAGCAGGAGAAAAAGCAGACTGCCTATGCCCAGTTGCCAATGTCCAAACTGTGTCTGTGTGCCAATCATTTGATCTCTATCAGTTTCATAGGAGTATGCATTTTGATCTTCTTCTTCTAAATTTGAGCTGATGGTGTTAATATTCCCAGATTTTTCCCAGATGTGTATAAAATGCTATATAGCCTTCCTGTATTTTGTTTCAATCAAATCAAACATTCTGCTTAGTGTGGCGAGCCACATTATATAATTTTGGGGGGACTACTCAACTAACCGTCCTACAATCTAAAAAGAAAAGGTGGTGTTTTTGGTGTAACAGTAACGTTATACTACGCCTTTTAAATTTGGTTAGGTTATGTAGAATACTAATTAATCATTATGTGATCTTCCAAGACATTGATTCAGCTTTGATCTAACGTTACTAAAGGAACACCATTGTGAGAAGTGGCGGAGCGACCCTCCGGTGCGCTCAGGCAGCACTACACCGCTACAGTCCGCTGAACCATACGAGCAATTGAAGCACCCCTGGCCTACTCTTTTGTCTTACAAAATTTGATGATGCAGAAACGAGAGACCAAATGTGTGGCTGTTTTATAATAATCTGGGAATATTTGGCCAAGTAAATCTGGTTGTCTCAGGGAATGTAGCCTAAAACAGTTAGGATGGGAGACTATATATAGGCTATAACTTCTCATACCGGCAACGTGACTGCAAAAGACAGGTCGGAATGTCTGACTGAAATACAGGACAAATCGCATTTACTAAATTACTGGTGTTTGAAGTTGTTGATAAAATGCAGGACACGATTGTTTGGTTGCAGGACTCGGGACAAAGGGCAAGAATGCGAGACTATCCCACACAATCCGGGACATGTGGTCACCCAAGGTTGAATGCTTATAAGACATTTCAGCTTTTCATTTTTTATTAATTTGTAAAGTCAATTTTAAATTCAGGCTTTAACACAACAAAATGTGGAAAAAGTCAAGGGGTGTGAATACTTTCTGAAGGCACTGTATGTGTGTACATGTTAATTTCCCTTACAGTGGCTTGTGAAAGTATTCACCCCCCTTGGCATTTTTCCTATTTTGTTGCCTTACAACCTGGAATTAA
Source organism: Coregonus lavaretus (assembly GCF_964263955.1). Classification (NCBI taxonomy): domain Eukaryota; kingdom Metazoa; phylum Chordata; class Actinopteri; order Salmoniformes; family Salmonidae; genus Coregonus; species Coregonus lavaretus. Next base: position 36,217,817 of record NC_140008.1, on the reverse strand, counting down.
AATAGATTTTTGGGGGGGTTGTATCATTTGATTTACACAACATGCCTACCACTTTGAAGATGCAAAATATTTTTTGTTGTGAAACAAACAAGAAATAAGACAAAAAAACAGAAAACTTGAAGGTGCATAACTATTCACCCCCGCCCCCCAAAGTCAATACTTTGTAGAGCCACCTTTTGCAGCAATTACAGCTGCAAGTCTCTTGGGGTATGTCTCTATAAACTTGGCACATCTTGCCACTGGGAATTTTGCCCATTCTTCAAGGCAAAACTGCTCCAGCTCCTTCAAGTTGGATGTGTTCTGCTGCTGTACAGCAATCTTTAAGTCATACCACAGATTCTCAATTGGATTGAGGTCTGGGCTTTGACTAGGCCATTCCAAGACATTTAAATGTTTCCCCTTAAACCACTTGAGTGTTGCTTTAGCAGTATGCTTAGGGTCATTGTCCTGCTGGAAGGTGAACCTCCGTCCCAGTCTCAAATCTCTGGAAGACTGAAACAGGTTTCCCTCAAGAATTTCCCTGTATTTAGCACCATACATCATTCCTTCAATTCTGACCAGTTTCCCAGTCCCTGCCGATGAAAAATATCCCCACAGCATGATGCTGCCACCACCATGCTTCACTGTGGGGATGGTGTTCTCGGGGTGATGAGAGGTGTTGGGTTTACGCCAGACATAGCATTTTCCTTGATGGCCAAAAAGCTCGATTTTAGTCTCATCTGTCCAGAGAACCTTCTTCCATATGTTTGGGGAGTCTCCCACATGCCTTTTGGCGAACATCAAACGTGTTTTTTTTTTTTTTCTTTAAGCAATGGCTTTTTTCTGCCCACTCTTCCGTAAATCCTAGCTCTGTGGAGTGTACGGCTTAAAGTGGTCCTATGGACAGATACTCCAATCTCCGCTGTGGAGCTTTGCAGCTCCTTCAGGGTTATCTTTGGTCTCTTTATTGCCTCTCTGATTAATGCCCTCCTTGCCTGGTCCATGAGTTTTGGTGGGCGGCCCTCTCTTGGCAGGTTTGTTGTGGTGCCATATTCTTTCCATTTTTTAAATCATGGATTTAATGGTGCTCCGTGGGATGTACAAAGTTTCGGATATTGTTTTATAACTCAACCCTGATCTGTACTTCTCCACAACTTTGTCCCTGACCTGTTTGGAGCGCTCCTTGGTCTTCATGGTGCCGCTTGCTTGGTGGTGCCCCTTGATTAGTGGTGTTCCAGACTCTGGAGCCTTTCAGAACAGGTGTAGATATACTGAGATCATGTGACAGATCATGTGACACTTAGATTGCACACAGGTGGACTTTATTTAACTAATTATGTGACTTCTGAAGGTAATTGGTTGCACCAGATCTTATTTAGGGGTTTCATAGCAAAGGGGGTGAATTTATATGCACGCACCACTTTTCCGTAATTAATTTTTTAGAATTTCCCTTCACCAATTTTGACTATTTTGTGTATGTCCATTATATGAAATCCAAATAAAAATCCATTTAAATTACAGGTTGTAATGCAACAAAATAGGAAAAATGCCAAGGGGGATGAGTACTTTTGTAAGTATGATTTCAAATAACAACTTCATCTGCATTCAGCACCTTGAGTCTGACATGTCCTGGCAAACAGCCTGTCAGATGTGCAGGTTCAGAGAAGGTGCTGCAGCTGACAATTGTTTTGTTTGAGTCGAAGTTGGTCCATAATGAATTGAATAACAAAATCTGCCCCTAATGCCCCTCATAATAAAAAGCATTGGGTTTTGAACTCGTTGAATTAAAACCTAGGCATTTTCTTAAGGACAGGGCCGGCGTTATGGGCAGGCCTTTGGGGGCATGGCCCACCCTACCATACCCCCTTGCCCCTCCAAATTCAATATTTAAATATTGATTTATTTGACAGAGACGCTCTGACAGAGACTCATCAATCTCAGATAAATCATCTGAGCGAGCGAAACCGCGCTCTTCTGTCTCAGTATGTGTAGCCCATGTATCTGATGCTGTATCTGCTAAATGACAAAAATGTAAATCTCTGATTATTCTTCTGATTCTGAGACACAGCCTGAACCAGAGGTGTCATGCCCATAGGGTGCACAGGGGCACATGCCCCCTCAATTTGTCCTGTTTTTAAAAATACACTGAACAAAAATGTGAACGCGACATGTAAAGTGTTAGTGAGCTAAAATAAAATATCCCAGAAAATGTGCATACTGACAAAAAGCTTTTGTCACACAACACAATGCCAATGATGTATCAAGTTTTGAGGGAGCGTGCAATTGACATGCTGACTGCAGGAATGTCCATCAGAACTGTTGGTAGATAATGTTATGTTAATTTCTCTACCATAAGCCGCCTCCAACGTCGTTTTAGAGAATTTAGCAGTATGTCCAAGCGGCCTCACAACCGCAGACCACGTGTAACCACGCCAGCCCAAGACCTCCACATCTGGCTTCTTCACCTGCGGGATCGTCTGAGACCAGCCACTCGGACAGCTGATGAAACTGTGGGTTTGCACAAGTGAAGAATTTCTGCACAAACTGTCAGAAACCGTCTCAGGGAAGTTCATCTGCGCGCTCGTTGTCCTCACAGGTCCACGTTGTGAACAGAGTGCCCCATGGTGGGGTTATGGTATGGGCAGGCATAAGCTAGGGACAACGAACACAATTGCATTTTATCGATGGCAATTTGAATGCACAGAGATACCGTGATGAGATCCTGAGGCTCATTGTCATGCCATTCATCCGCCACCATCACCTCATGTTTCAGCATGATAATGCACGGCCCTATGTCGCAAGGATCTGTACACAATTCCTAGAAGCTGAAAATGTCCTAGTTCTTCCATGGCCTGCATACTCACAAGACATGTCACCCATTGAGCATGTTGGGATGCTCTGGATCACATGTACGACAGAGTGTTCCGGTTCCAATATCCAGCAACTTCACAGACCTATTGAAGAAGTGGGACAATATTTCAACAGCCTGATCAACTCCATGCAAAGGAGATGTGTCACACTGCATGAGGCAAATGGTGGTCACACCAGACACTGACTGGTTGTCTGATCCACACCCCTACCTTTTTTTAAAGGTATCTGTTACCAACAGATGCATATCTGTATTCCCAGTCATGTGAAATCCATAGATTAGCGCCTAATGAAATTATTTAAATTGCCTGATTTCCTTATATGAACTATAACTCAGTAAAATCTTAGAAATTGTTGCGTTTTATAAAAAACATTCAGTGTGTATGTACAAAAATAATTGTATCTCTGTAATACTATTAACCACCTAGCAATTTTAACAAGTTGTCTTTAGCTTGCCCAGATAGGTTCCCAACCTACACTACACTACATGACCAAAAGTATGTGGACACCTGCCCGTCGAACATCTCATTCCAAAATCATGGGCATTAATATGGAGTTGGTCCCCCCTTTGCTGCTATAACAGTCTCCACTCTTCTGGGAAGGCTTTCCATTAGATGTTGGAACATTGCCGTGGGGACTTGCTTCCATTCAGCCGCAAGAGCATTATTGAGGTCTGGCACTGATATTGGCCTGGCTCGCAGTCGATTCCGTCAGACGGCCAGATGGTGAAGCGTGATTCATCACTCCAGAGAACGCGTTTCCACTGCTCCAGAGTCCAATGGCGGCGAGCTTTACACCACTCCAGCTGATGCTTTGTATTGCACATGGTAATCTTAGGCTTGTGTGCGGCTACTCAGCCATGGAAACCCATTTCATGAAGCTCCCTCCGAACAGTTCTTGTGCTGATGTTGGTTCCAGAGGCAGTTTGGAACTCAGCGGTCCTGTTCTGTGAGCTTGTGTGGCATACCACTTCGCGGCTGAGCCATTGTTGCGCCTAGAGATTTCCACTTCACAATAACAGCACTTACAGTTGACCATGGCAGCTGTAGCAGGGCAGAAATTTGACGAACTGACTTGTTGTAAAGATGGCATCCTATGACGGTGCCACGTTGAAAGTCACTGAGCTCTTCAGAAAGGCCATTCTACTGCCAATGTTTGTCTATGGAGATTGCATGGCTATTTGCTTGATATTTATACACCTGTCAGCAACGGGTGTGGCTGAAATTGCCAAATCTACTCATTTGAAGGGGTGTCCACATGCTTTTGTATCTATAGTGTAGCTTAGTAGAACCCCCCTTATTCTAAAATAGATTTTTTTTTTTATCTAAATGTCATCAATCTACACACAATACCCCATAATGACAAATTAAAAACAGTTTTTTCCCCTTCGATCCTGACTAGTCTTCCAATCCCTGCCACTGAAAAACATCCCCACAGCATGATGCTGCCACCATGCTTCACCGTAGGGATGGTGCCAGGTTTCCTCCAGACGTGACGCTTGGCATTCAGGCCAAAGAGTTCAATCTTGGTTTCATCAGACCAGAGAATCTTGTTTCCCATGGTCTGAGAGGCCTTTAGGTGCCTTTTGGCAAACTCCAAACGGGCTGTCATGTGCCTTTTACTGAGGAGTGGCTTCCGTCTGGCCACTCTACCATAAAGGCCTGATTGGTGGAGTGCTGCAGAGATGGTTGTCCTTCTGGAAGGTTCTCCCATCTCCACAGAGGAACTCTGGAGCTCTGTCAGAGTGACCATTGGGTTCTCGTTCACCTCCCTAACCAAGGCCCTTCTCGCCCGATTGCTCATTTTGGCCGGGCAGCCAGCTCTAGGAAGAGTCTTGGTGGTTCCAAACTTCTTCCATTTAAGAATGATGGAGGCCACTGTGTTCTTGTGGACCTACAATGCTGCAGAAATGTTTTGGTACCCTTCCCCAGATCTGTGCCTCGACACAATCCTGTCTCAGAGATCTACAGACAATTCCTTCTACCTAATGGCTTGGTTTTTGCTCTGACATGCACTGTCAACTGTGGGACCTTATATAGACAGGTGTGTGCCTTTCCAAATCATGTCCAATCAATTGAATTTACCACAGGTGGACTCTAATCAAGTAGTAAAAACATCTCAATGATGATCAATGGAAACAGGATGCACTTGAGCTCAATTTCGAGTCTCGTAGCAAAGGGTCTGAAAAATTATGTAAATAGTTATTTCAGTTTTTTGTTTGTAATACATTTGCAAAAAATTCTAAACCTGTTTTTGCTTTGTCATTATGGGGTATTGTGTGTAGATTGATAAGAAAAATAATAATTTAATCAATTTAAGAATAAGGCTGTAACGTCACAAAATGTGGAAAAAGGTCAAAGGGTCTGAATACTTTCCGAATGCACTGTATACAGTGGGGGGAAAAAGTATTTAGTCAGCCACCAATTGTGCAAGTTCTCCCACTTAAAAAGATGAGAGAGGCCTGTAATTTTCATCATAGGTACACGTCAACTATGACAGACAAAATGAGAAAAAAAATCCAGAAAATCACATTGTAGAATTTTTAATGAATTTATTTGCAAATTATGGTGGAAAATAAGTATTTGGTCAATAACAAAAGTTTCTCAATACTTTGTTGGCAATGACACAGGTCAAACGTTTTCTGTAAGTCTTCACAAGGTTTTCACACACTGTTGCTGGTATTTTGGCCCATTCCTCCATGCAGATCTCCTCTAGAGCAGTGATGTTTTGGGGCTGTCGCTGGGCAACACGGACTTTCAACTCCCTCCAAAGATTTTCTATGGGGTTGAGATCTGGAGACTGGCTAGGCCACTCCAGGACCTTGAAATGCTTCTTACGAAGCCACTCCTTCGTTGCCCGGGCGGTGTGTTTGGGATCATTGTCATGCTGAAAGACCCAGCCACGTTTCATCTTCAATGCCCTTGCTGATGGAAGGAGGTTTTCACTCAAAATCTCACAATACATGGCCCCATTCATTCTTTCCTTTACACGGATCAGTCGTCCTGGTCCCTTTGCAGAAAAACAGCCCCAAAGCATGATGTTTCCACCCCCATGCTTCACAGTAGGTATGGTGTTCTTTGGATGCAACTCAGCATTCTTTGTCCTCCAAACACGACGAGTTGAGTTTTTACCAAAAAGTTATATTTTGGTTTCATCTGACCATATGACATTCTCCCAATCCTCTTCTGGATCATCCAAATGCACTCTAGCTAACTTCAGACGGGCCTGGACATGTACTGGCTTAAGCAGGGGGACACGTCTCGCACTGCAGGATTTGAGTCCCTGGCGGCGTAGTGTGTTACTGATGGTAGGCTTTGTTACTTTGGTCCCAGCTCTCTGCAGGTCATTCACTAGGTCCCCCCGTGTGGTTCTGGGATTTTTGCTCACCGTTCATGTGATCATTTTGACCCCACGGGGTGAGATCTTGCGTGGAGCCCCAGATCGAGGGAGATTATCAGTTGTCTTGTATGTCTTCCATTTCCTAATAATTGCTCCCACAGTTGATTTCTTCAAACCAAGCTGCTTACCTATTGCAGATTCAGTCTTCCCAGCCTGGTGCAGGTCTACAATTTTGTTTCTGGTGTCCTTTGACAGCTCTTTGGTCTTGGCCATAGTGGAGTTTGGAGTGTGACTGTTTGAGGTTGTGGACAGGTGTCTTTTATACTGATAACATGTTCAAACAGGTGCCATTAATACAGGTAACGAGTGGAGGACAGAGGAGCCTCTTAAAGAAGAAGTTACAGGTCTGTGAGAGCCATAAATCTTGCTTGTTTGTAGGTGACCAAATACTTATTTTCCACCATAATTTGCAAATAAATTCATAAAAAATCCTACAATGTGATTTTCTGGAATGTTTTTTCTCAATTTGTCTGTCATAGTTGACGTGTACCTATGATGAAAATTACAAGCCTCTCTCATCTTTTTAAGTGGGAGAACTTGCACAATTGGTGGCTGACTAAATACTTTTTTCCCCACTGTATATTACCGTAAGTATATATATATTCTACTACCAGTCACTTTTTATGTATAAACCCACCTCAACCACTCACTCCAGAACCCCTGCACATTGAATAAGGTACTGACAGTGACCTGTAGATACATGCATTTTCGTGTTTCTTTAACTCTCATCGTAGTTCTTGTGTGTTTTTTATTCTTACTTAAAATTGTTATTCTTTTATCTATATTATCACTGCATTGTTGGAAAGAATTCTCAAGGTAAGAATTTCACTGTACTGTTGTATACCTGTTGTATCCTGGGCACGTGGCAAATAAACTTTGAAGTTGTTAGCCCACTTTCTCCAGCACTCTCTGATGGCTCGGCAGGGATAACCAGTCAGCTTGGCTTTACGCTGCTGGTCTGTGTGCTGGCCTCCCAGTGTGGTGCAGTGCGCTGTTTATTTGACTGGATGACGCCGAAGCAGCTAGATGCTCCAGCCCCCAACCGGTCCCTGGACTACCTGGGAGACAGTATTATTATATTCCTAGACATGAATTTTTTTTTTTTTTAGGGGGTAGATAAGCTTTAATATTGCAGATAAATTGTAACTTCCATCAATGTAGTTGTCTGCATCACTTCCAATCCCCCATATGTTTTTTTCCCTCGCAAATATATATATATATATATATATATATATATATATATATATATATATATATATATATATATACAGTGGGGAAAAAAAAGTATTTAGTCAGCCACCAATTGTTCAAGTTCTCCCACTTAAAAAGATGAGAGAGGCCTGTAATTTTCATCATAGGTACACGTCAACTATGACAGACAAATTGAGAAAACAAAAACCAGAAAATCACATTGTAGGATTTTTAATGAATTTATTTGCAAATTATGGTGGAAAATAAGTATTTGGTCACCTACAAACAAGCAAGATTTCTGGCTCTCACAGACCTGTAACTTCTTCTTTAAGAGGCTCCTCTGTCCTCCACTCGTTACCTGTATTAATGGTACCTGTTTGAACTTGTTATCAGTATAAAAGACACCTGTTCACAACCTCAAACAGTCACACTCCAAACTCCACTATGGCCAAGACCAAAGAGCTGTCAAAGGACACCAGAAACAAAATTGTAGACCTGCACCAGGCTGGGAAGACTGAATCTGCAATAGGTAAGCAGCTTGGTTTGAAGAAATCAACTGTGGGAGCAATTATTAGGAAATGGAAGACATACAAGACCACTGATAATCTACCTCGATCTGGGGCTCCACGCAAGATCTCACCCCGTGGGGTCAAAATGATCACAAGAACGGTGAGCAAAAATCCCAGAACCACACGGGGGGACCTAGTGAATGACCTGCAGAGAGCTGGGACCAAAGTAACAAAGCCTACCATCAGTAACACACTACTCCGCCAGGGACTCAAATCCTGCAGTGCAAGACGTGTCCCCCTGCTTAAGCCAGGCCCGTATGAAGTTTGCTAGAGTGCATTTGGATGATCCAGAAGAGGATTGGGAGAATGTCATATGGTCAGATGAAACCAAAATATAACTTTTTGGTAAAAAATCTACTCGTCGTGTTTGGAGGACAAAGAATGCTGAGTTGCATCCAAAGAACACCATACCTACTATGAAGCATGGGGGTGGAAACATCATGCTTTGGGGCTGTTTTTCTGCAAAGGGACCAGGACGACTGATCCGTGTAAAGGAAAGAATGAATGGGGCCATGTATTGTGAGATTTTGAGTGAAAACCTCCTTCCATCAGCAAGGGCATTGAAGATGAAACGTGGCTGGGTCTTTCAGCATGACAATGATCCCAAACACACCGCCCGGGCAACGAAGGAGTGGCTTCGTAAGAAGCATTTCAAGGTCCTGGAGTGGCCTAGCCAGTCTCCAGATCTCAACCCCATAGAAAATCTTTGGAGGGAGTTGAAAGTCCGTGTTGCCCAGCGACAGCCCCAAAACATCACTGCTCTAGAGGAGATCTGCATGGAGGAATGGGCCAAAATACCAGCAACAGTGTGTGAAAACCTTGTGAACACTTACAGAAAACGTTTGACCTGTGTCATTGCCAACAAAGGGTATATAACAAAGTATTGAGAAACTTTTGTTATTGACCAAATACTTATTTTCCACCATAATTTGCAAATAAATTCATAAAAAATCCTACAATGTGATTTTCTGGAGAAAAAAAATCTCATTTCGTCTGTCATAGTTGACGTGTACCTATGATGAAAATTACAGGCCTCTCTCATCTTTTTAAGTAGGAGAACTTGCACAATTGGTGGCTGACTAAATACTTTTTCCCCCCACTGTATACACACACATACATACACAAACATATACATACACATGTCCTTTTTTTAAATATATTAACCTTTAGTCATGTCTTCTTACTTGGATAACAGAATTTGTTCCAACCATATGAATATGGTCTATGAAGCCTTGGCTGAACAGTCATGCATGATGATACATCCTACTGTTATTCTTACCCAAAGAAAGCTTGGGCTATATGTCCAACTCACAACTATTTATTTCACCAGGCAGTGACACTGAAGCATAAAGGCTCATCATAATGGCTTCATAGGCATGTTCATAATCATAGGCATCAGAGAGAACCTCAGAGAAGATGTAGTGCAGATCAACTTATCAGTTTACTGCATTTCTTTAAAACAAGCTCTGATTCATATTTATCATGCCCTATCATCAGCCAATAGAAAGGCCTGTCTCTCTCCCTACAGGTGGTTTCCCAGCCTAAATCAACCTGCACCAGCCAATCAGAGGAGCAGCTGGCCAAACTGGGCGTGGTCCTGTTCAACTGCCAGACGGAGGTGGAGGGACGCAGGACTTACCCCCTGCACTGAGAATATTGTATGCTCTCATGTCATTTTAAAAAACACCACCAAAAAAATCGAATTACAAAATTGTATGAATTGTTTTGAGTTAGTTGTTTGTGTATTTCGAATGTTAATACAGTTGTCTGTGCTCTGATCACTGATGTGAGAGGACTTGGTGGGTTGAATTGGTGGCAGTATTGTTAGAAGAACTGTGGGTGGGCACCAGTATTTTCAGATTGGCAGTTATGAAGAAACGGGAGACTGGTCTCCTCCCAGTCTGTGAATCTGGTTTATGTTCATTAGGGCATATTGCAGAAAACATTCTTAAAACGATTTGCAACTGAAAACAAGTGTTTCTTATTGGACAATTTCAGATAGTGCCTCCCTATGGAGAGCTGTGGCCCAATCCAAAGTCCCTACAGTATGCCTTTTTCTTGTTTGGGCAAAAGTCTGTCCTCTCTCCTCCGTGACCCGGTAACCGATAAGTGGTCGAGGAGTGTGTCAATTCGTTAGTAGGCAAACGGAAGACTGTCCTCCCCTCCTCAATAGCATCCTTTTGGTGAGGAAGCACAAGTTTATCCTACCGCAGAAGAGTTTTGATATCTGCCACACCCCTTTGAATCAGCCATTGCATTGTCGGAGGAAAAAAGCATTTATCTATAAAATGTATTTCACAACTAACTTAATTAGTTTTTATCACTTTTCACATTATATTTAGGGATCCACCCCTGTAAACGTAATTTGCCTGAAGGAGCTTCTCATTTCATACAAGCGCAATTTCATCTATATTCACTTTCCTCAAATAACTTTGACCTTTTACAAAACGAGGCGAGAGAGGACAGAGGAGAGAGGACGCAGGAGTTGAGCAAATCTAATTGAGAAAAGGCCTATGTTCTCTCTCTCCTCTTATCCAGCCAGTCCATAAAGCACTGCACGGCGGACATGGACTCAGACACGTGGAATGCTTACCACATAGTGAGCAACCGGGCACGTTTGGTGTGCTACGCCACCCGTCAGCAGCACTTCCGCCGCCGGGCCGAGCTCACCGTCAACGCCCTCCTCTCCATGGCAACCAGCCAACTGGACGCCATGAAGGACCTGAAGGTCTGTTGTCTGTCTGTCTCCTCTTTCTTAGTCGTCTTGCAACGGAAAAGGAAAACTGTCCAGGTAGGTCCCTCCATGTTTGTCAGTTATCACTCTGTTCTACCACAGGAGGGGCAGCTGGAGATGAAGGAGCTGACCTCGGCCTCCCTAGAGAGGCTGCTGGAGGGTCACAGTGCCCTGGCAGTCCAGCAGGGGGCACTGTAGGAGGGCCAGGAGCAGCTGGAAACCTCCCTCTCCTCCAACCTGGAATGTCTGGGCCAAGAGAAGAGGGGAAGGAGGGTCACAAGGCCATTCTGGATGACCTCACTGAGATCAGAGAGCGCGCACACGACATCTACAGTAAAATAGGTAAGATTTACCAGTACACACACACTTCAAGCAGAAGCAACAGAGGGGTATTCTACAAAGCAGAGTCAACGAGTTAGCCAGCTAACTTGCCTAAATATTCTGAAAACATTGTTTTTTTAAAAAGATGATCATGGTCTAATTGACTCAACAACCAAAAACAATTTCAGATTTCTTAATTAATCAGAAAATCAATAGTTCTGTTTTTATCAAACTTAGCTGGCTAACATTGATCCTGCTTTGTAGTATTCCCCTCTGGTGTATGTTCATCAAGATCTAGCTTGGATAAATTGTCTGTTGATTCTGAATAAATGCAGTGATCACCTCCAAAGCTAGTCAGTGTTGTAGTTAACGACAAAATTGAGTTATCGATTTAATGCGATGTTTAAGACATTTCCCTTTTGCCATCTTGAGAGGCTTTTTCATTGTCAAGAGATGTTTGTGTTTACCTTTTTGAGGACAATGTATTCATTTGTTAAATGTTTTGCGTTTGATGAAACAATCTAATTTCATATTACTATTCCAGAGTTTTCTACTTAGTGACACATTTATGAAAAGCAATAACCTGTCCAAAAGTGCCCTCAATCATTTTTGAATTAAATAAAACGGGTATGTTGAATTGCATTGCTCTAAACCGGAGTAGGTAGGCCTAAATGATGCATTAAATTCAACGTGCCCAATAAACGCACCATATCTTTAAACATTTGCCGCTAATCTGTTGATTTTTGATTGAATGGCGCTTCTTCCACCTTTCAAACCACCCGCTTGAAGCAGTAAAATCGGTGTGTTCAAGCTCCTTGGCCAGTTGATTGGCCACCCCTCTAAGCAGTTGATGGCTAACCATGATCCCAGCAGTAGCAGTGCGTCGGTAAAATCCCCCCTCTCCCAAAATGCCATATTACAACCTATCTGTTGTGATAATTGCGTTGTTTGCTCTATAACCTGTTAATTCATATGCCTTGCGACCGTGATATCTAGGCCTAAAGGCCGAGACAATAAGAAGACAGTGGCAGAATAAATTCAACCACACCTTTGTTTTATCACAAAACCGGATAGCAACCTCTGTCCAGTGAAGTCCACAAAACATATTGCATGTACAATAACAGACAGTTACATGACCTACAGCTTGGTCAAGCAAGTTCATGTTTACAACATTTTCGGACCACTAAACAACTATTGATTTAGAACCACATAGTTACCGCAAGTCGCAAAGAAAACAGGAGCTGCCTCCACTATTCCAGCACCATTTCAACTTCAACATTTCAACATCATCAAATCACCTCTGCTTAGTCTAATACAGTGACAACTAAAAGATACCAAAAACTATTTAGTCCAATCAAAGTAAGCTAAATATGATGTGACTGTCCATGGTTCTGATTTGTGTGTGCGTGTGTGTTCGTGCAAGTAGAAAAACATGTTGACTCACCCTACTTGTAGGGAAACGCCAATGCCATCCACCTCTCTTTCATGTTGAAGAAACGGTCTATCACTCTGTCATACAGTACACACTTATTTTTTGTTGTCCTAGGCTACCTGGCTAAAATGCTTGCTCGCTAGCCTAATTTCCATTCATGGGCAACGTTAGCTAGTTCACATTAGCCTTCTACATCTAGCTACATATTGAACTTCCATCCTCTCAGGCCAGGGGCACAACAATGTATGAATTGATGGTTGGATCAGAATGTCCATTATAATCATTGGCCAGTATGGAGAATTAAGTAAAACCACAAGTCCAAATCCCTATCTCCATCCATGGCTAATTTAGGACCAATTTTAGCTAGCAGGCTAGCTAGCCACCGGAGGACAACAACATAACGAGATGCAACAATTCAAGTTTTTCTGTCAATGTTGTATGCTCTCAGTGGGATTTGATAGGAGTGATGCCAAATCCAAGCTGGCTTCCTTTGACACTTTCTTTTTTTGGGTGTGCCAGGACCATTCACAGTTGACCTCACTTAGTTTAGCTCAACGTTGATTGGCAATTTTTTTTAAATACTTTTTTTGTCAAGGGAGGCCAGATGCTCACTGGCTTCCCTTGCCTTCAGTGCTACGGGCGGCAACAATGTCATACTCGTTTGGACCAGACAGCATCAGATAGATGGCCTACACATAGAGAGACAGAGGAGTGCTGTTTCACTCGCTTTGAGGCTTTCTGCTGTGAGATACATTCAGCCTCTTGCGAATTGAAGGAAAATGATGGAACACAGAGAGACGAAAGACAAATTCGTTTTTGTTGTCAGTTTTTTGGGGAAGCCTGGCTTCCCTTGGCATCCATGAATACACACCACATGATCCCAGTACTCCTGGTTTGGTTGTACCACTGTAGCAGAGCCGCTTCCACCTCTCCTGCTTTCCAGACTCTCATTCACTTTCTGTCTGGGTTCGCATTTGTCCCCCATTCTTGCAGTATGATTTATTTTATTATTTTGTATCTGTGAAATCGCGCTGGGGATGATGCCAAAACTGGCTGCGATTGATATCTGACTGTCTTTTCCATCTATCTGTTTCAAAACAGCAATGCGCTCAGAAAGTGACTCGCTCAATACGGAAGTGGTCAGATGATGCGGATGCTACGCTACAGGACTGTTTTGCTAGCACAGACTGGAATATGTTCCGGGATTCATCCAATGGCATTGAGGAGTATACCACCTCAGTAACCGGCTTCATCAATAAGTGCATCGACGACGTCGTCCCCACAGTGACCGTACGTACATATCCCAACCAGAAGCCATGGATTACAGGCAACATCCGCACCAAGCTAAAGGCTAGAGATGCTGCTTTCAAGGAGAGGGACACTAATCCGGACGATTATAAGAAATCCCGCTATGGCCTCAGACAAACCATCAAACAGGCAAAGCATCAATACAGGACTAAGATTGAATCCTACTACACCAGCTCTGACGCTCATCGGATGTGGCAGGGCTTGCAAACTATTACAGACTACAAAGCAAAGCCCAGCCGCGAGCTGCCCAGTGACGTGAGCCTACCATTTGAGCTAAATGCCTTTTATGCTCGCTTCGAGGCAAGCAACACTTAAGCATGCATGACAGCACCAGCTGTTCCGGACGACTGTGTGATCACGCTCTCCATAGCCAATGTGAGCAAGACCTTTTAACAGGTCAACATTGACAAGGCCGCAGGGCCAGACGGATTACCAGGACGTGTACACAGAGCATGTGCGGACCAACTGGCAAGTGTCTTCACTGACATTTTCCTTTCCCTCACCGAGTCTGTAATATCTACATGTTTCAAGCAGACCACCATAGTCCCTGTGCCCAAGAAAGTGAAGGTAACCTGCCTGAATGACTACCGCCTCGTAGCACTCACGTCGGTTGCCATGAAGTGCTTTGCAAGGCTGGTCATGGCTCACATCAACTCCATCATCCCGGAAACCCTAGACCCACTCCAATTCGCATACCGCCCCAACAGATCCACAGATGACACAATCTCAAATCAAATCCAAACAAATTGTATTTGTCACATACACGTGTCTAGCAGATGTTATTGCGGGTGTAGAGAAATGCTTGTGCTTCTAGCTCCGACAGTGCAGTAATATCTAACAAGTAATATCTAACAATTTCACAACATATACTCAATACACACAAATCTAGTAAGGAATGGAATTCAAGAATATATACATATATGGACAAGCATTGACAGAGAGGCATGGACTAAGATACAGTAGAATATTATAGAATAGAATACAGTATATACATATGAGATGAGTAGTGCAAGATATGTAAACATTATTAAAGTGACTAGTGTTCCATTTCTTAAAGTGGCCAGTGATTTCAATAGGCAGCAGCAGCCTCTAATGTGCTAGTGATGGCTATTTAACAGTCTGATGGCCTTGAGATAGAAGCTGTTTTTCATTCTCTCGGACCCAGCTTTGATGCACCTGTACTGACCTCGCCTTCTGGATGATAGTGGGGTGAACAGGCAGTGGCTCGGGTGGTTGATGTCCTTGATTATATTTTTGGCCTTCCTGTGACATCGGGTGCTGTTGGTGTCTTGGACGGCGGGGAGTTTGCCCCTGGTAATGTGTTCGGCAGACTGCACCACCCTCTGGAGAGCCCTGCGGTTGCGTGCGGTGCAGTTGCCATACCAGGCGGTGATACAGCCCGACAGCATGCTCTCAATTGTGCATCTGTAAAGGTTTGTGAGGGTGTTAGGTGCCAAGCCAAATTTCTTCAGCCTCCTGAAGTTGAAGAGGCTCTGTTGTGCCTTCTTCACCACACTGTCTGCGTGGGTGGACCATTTCAGTTTGTCAGTGATGTGTATGCCAAGGAACTTGGCACACACACAAAAAAAAAAAGTAAAATGAACTTGAAGCTTTCCACCTTCTCCACTGCGGTCCCGTCGATGTGGATAGGGGGGGTGCACCCTCTGCTGTTTCCTGAAGTCCACGATCATCTCCTTTGTTTTTTTGACGTTGAGTGAGAGGTTATTTTCCTGGCACCACACTCCCAGAGCCCTTACCTCCTCCCTGTAGGCGGTCTCATCATTGTTGGTAATCAAGGTAATCTGCCCCGAAACCTGAAGGATCTGGAGAAGATCTGTATGGAGGAGTGGGCCAAAATCCCTGCTGCAGTGTGTGCAAACCTGGTCAAGACCTACAGGAAACGTATGATCTCTGTAATTGCAAACAAAGGTTTCTGTACAAAATATTAAGTTCTGCTTTTCTGATGTATCAAATACTTATGTCATGCAATAAAATGCAAATTAATTAATTAAAAATCATACAATGTGATTTTCTGGATTTTTGTTTTAGATTCCGTCTCTCACAGTTGAAGTGGACCTATGATACAAATTACAGACCTCTACATTATTTGTAAGTAGGACAACCTGCAAAATCGGCAGTGTATCAAATACTTGTTCTCCCCACTATATATAAAAAAAATTATATTACGTTTACATAAGTATTCAGACCCTTTACTCAGTACTTTGTTGAAGCACCTTTAGCAGCGAATACAGCCTTGAGTCTTATTGGGTATGATGCTACAAGCTTGGCACACCTGTATTTGGGGAGTTTCTCCCATTCTTCTCTGCAGATCCTCTCAAGCTCTGTCAGGTTGGATGGGGAGCATCGCTGCACAGCTATTTTCAGGTCTCTCCAGAGATGTTCGATTGGGTTCAAGTCCGGGCTCTGGCTGGGCCACTCAAGGACATTCAGAGACTTGTCCCGAAGCCACTCCTACGTTGTCTTGGCTGTGTGCTTAGGGTTGTTGTCCTGTTGGAAGGTGAATCTTCGCCCCAGTCTGTGGTCCATCGGATTCTTGGTAACCTCCCTGACCAAGGCCCTTCTCCCCCGATTGCTCAGTTTGGCCGGGCGGCCAGCTCTAGGAAGAGTCTTGGTAGTTCCAAACTTATTCCATTTAAGAATGATGGAGGCCACTGTGTTCTTGGGGACCTTCAATACTGCAGACATTTTTTGGTACCCTTCCCCAGATCTGTGCCTCGACACTACTGTCTCGGAGATCTACGGACAATTCCTTTGACCTCATGGCTTGGTTTTTGCTCTGACATGCACTGTCAACTGTAGGACCTTTATATAGACAGGTGTGTGTGCCTTTCCAAATCATGTCCAATCAATTGAATTTACCACAGGTGGACTCCAATCAAGTTGTAGAAACATCTCAAGGATGATCAATGGAAACAGGATGCACCTGAGCTCAATTTCGATTCTCATAGCAAAGGGTCTGAATACTTATGTAAATAAGGTATTTCTGTTTTTTATTTTTAATACATTTGCAAACATTTCTAAAAACCTGTTTTCACTTTGTCATTATAGGGTATTGTGTGTAGATTGATGGGGGAAAAAAGTAATCCATTTTAGAATAAGGCTGTAACTTAACAAAATGTGGAAAAAATCAAGGGGTCTGAATAATTTCTGAATGCACTGTATATATTTGATGAAACATTTTCCCAATATTGAAATATATTTATATTTCATTGAAATATATTTGAATATATCATTTTTCTGTGAATGTGTGCATGCGTGCGTTGCTTCCCCTATCACTGGATACTACAGACGTGTGTGTGTGGTTTGATCAACATACAGTTGAAGTTGGAAGTTTACATACACTTAGGTTGGAGTCATTCAAACTTGTTTTTCAACTACTCCACAAATTTCTTGTTAACAAACTATAGTTTTGGCAAGTCGGTTAAGACATCTACTTTGTGCATGACACATGTAATTTTTCCAACAATTGTTTACAGACAGATTATTTCACTTATAATTCACTGTGTCACAATTCCAGTGGGTCAGAAGTTTACATACACTAAGTTGACTGTGCCTTTAAACAGCTTGGAAAATTCCAGAAAATGATGTCATGGCTTTAGAAGCTTCTTATAGGCTAATTGACATCATTTGAGTCAATTGGAGGTGTACCTGTGGATGTATTTCAAGGCCTACCTTCAAACGCAGTGCCTCTTTGCTTGACATCATGGGAAAATCAAAAGAAATCAGCCAAGACCTCAGAAAAAAAATTGTAGACCTCCACAAGTCTGGTTCATCCTTGGGAGCCATTTCCAAATGACTGAAGGTACCACA
The DNA here is from genome assembly GCF_964263955.1 of Coregonus lavaretus. NCBI lineage: Eukaryota > Metazoa > Chordata > Actinopteri > Salmoniformes > Salmonidae > Coregonus > Coregonus lavaretus. Next base: position 36,200,185 of record NC_140008.1, on the reverse strand, counting down.
TTCATCTGTACAAACAATAGTACGCAAGTATAAACACCATGGGACCACGTAGCCATCATACCGCTCAGGAAGGAGACACGTTCTGTCTCCTAGAGATGAACGTACTTTGGTGCGAAAAGTACAAATCAATCCCAGAACAACAGCAAAGGACCTTGTGAAGATGCTGGAGGAAACAGGTACAAAAGTATCTATATCTACAGTAAAACGAGTCCTATATCGACATAACCTGAAAGGCCGCTCAGCAAGGAAGAAGCCACTGCTCCAAAACCGCCATAAAGCCAGACTACGGTTTGCAACTGCACATGGGGACAAAGATCGTACTTTTTGGAGAAATGTCCTCTGGTCTGATGAAACAAAAATAGAACTGTTTGGCCGTAATGTCCATCGTTATGTTTGGGGGGGGGGGCTTGCAAGCCGAACCTTGAAGCACGGGGGTGGCAGCATCATGCTGTGGGGGTGCTTTGCTGCAGGAGGAACTGGTGCACTTCACAAAATAGATGGCATCATGAGGAAGGAAAATTATGTGGATATATTGAAGCAACATCTCAAGACATCAGTCAGGAAGTTAAAGCTTCGTCGCAAATGGGTCTTCCAAATGGTCAATGACCCCAAGCATACTTCCAAAGTTGTGGCAAAATGGCTTAAGGACAACAAAGTCAAGGTATTGGAGTGGCCATCACAAAGACCTGACCTCAATCCTATAAAAAATGTGTGGGCAGAACTGAAAAAGCGTGTGGGAGCAAGGAGGCCTACAAACCTGACTCAGTTAAACCATCTCTTTCAGGAGGAATGGGCCAAAATTCACCCAACTTATTGTGGGAAGCTTGTGGAAGGCTACCCGAAACGTTTACACAATTTTAAAGACAATACTACCAAATACTAATTGAATGTATGTAAACGTCTGACCCACTGGGAATGTGATGAAAGAAATATCTTAGTACAACCAATGAACCACAGCTTTGTTTCATCATAAAATCAGAGAGCAACCACTGTCCGATGAAGTCCACAAAGCATATTGCATATTCAAACAGTTACATGACCTACAGCATGGTCAAGCAAGTTAATGTTTCTGACTTTTTCAGACTACTAAACAACTGTTGATTTAGAACCACAGAGTTACCGCAAGTCGCAAAGAAAACAGGAGCTGCCTCCACTATTCCAGCACCATTTCAACATCATCAAATCACCTATGCTTAGTCTAATACAGTGACAACTAAAAGATTTAGTCCGATCAATGTAAGCTAAATATGATGTGGCTGTCCATGGTTCTGATTTGTGTGTGCGTGTGCGCAAGTAGAAAAACATGTTGACTCACCCTACTTGTAGAGAAACACCAATGTCATCCTCCTCTCTTTCATGTTGACGAAATGGTCTATGAAATGCTTGCTCGCTAGCCTAACTTCCTTTCATGGGCAAAGTTATTTAGCCTTCTTCAACATTAGCCTTCTACATCTAGCTACATATTGAACCTCCTTCCTCTTAGGCCAGGGGCACAATGTATGAATTTATGGTTGGATTAGAATCACCGTGATAATCATTGGCCAGCACGGAGAAAGGGACAATTTTAGCTAGCTAGCTAGCCACCGGAGGACAACGAGATGCAACAATTCAAGTTGTTTCTGTCAATGACGTATTGCTCTCGATGTGATTGGAGGGAAGCCAAATCCAAACTGGCTTCCCTTGACTTAAATTTTTTTTGGTGAGCTAGGACCATTCACAGTTGAGCGCACTCAGTTAAGCTCAACGCTGATTGGCTAGTATTTTATACCTTTTTTTTAATCAAGGGAGACCAAATGCTCGCTGGCTTCCCTTGCATTCAATGCTACGGGTGGTAACAATGTCATACTCTTTTTGACCAGACAGAATCAGATAGATGGCCTACACATACAGAGACAGAGGGGCGCTGTTTCGCTTGCTCGGATGCTTTCTCCGGTGCGATACATTCAGCCTCTTGCGAATTGAAGGAAAATTATGAAACACAGTGACGAAGGATACATATATTGTAATTTATTTTTTCTTCGTACATTTTTTTGGGCATCCTGGCTTCCCTTGGCATCCATGAATACATGCCACTGTTGATGAGAGAACAGCTGTGCAGCCTGAGGCAAGGAACAGAGCGCAAGCTTTTTTTGCGACTTTTTCATCATGCAGCCAATATGTTTTGATTTCTAAACTCTTTGTTAATGAACGGTCAGTTATTGTGAGACCGGCAGTCTTTTGCATGACAATAACCGGCTGACAAAATGTCATGACCGCCACAGCCCTACCAATGATGACATATAAGATCACTTTATGCCACACCCTATACAATATGTTTATAGAGGAACAAATTGTTACTTGTACTGTGGTGTTAGCCTAAGGGCTAGTAGACTGATTTGATCAGAGGTATTTCATACGAGTTGTACCAGTTCTGGAGGTGAAGAAATGTATTTCCTTAAATGACCAACAATTGAAAGCACTTGCCTGTGACAGCCTGTATAGGAGGATACTCACGTCTGTCTGGCTGCAAATGTGAAAGTACTGTGGTAAAGTGATGGTCTCAAGCTTTCTTACAGTACTAAACAAAGTTACTGAATTCTACAAGGGATTATTGAGGCAGGATTGTTTGCTTTTTATCATGACTTTTGGACAGTGTGACCCCGCGATATGCAACTTTTCAGGGAAGTCAGGAACCAATATACACAATCAGTTAGGAAAGCAAAGGCTAGCTTTTTTAAACAGAAATGTGCATCCTGTAGCACTAACTCCAAAAAGCTTTGGGACACTGTAAAGTTCATGGAGAATAAGAGCACCTCCTCCCAGCTACCCACTGCACTGAGGCTAGGAAACACTGTCACCACCGATAAATCTACGATAATCGAGAATTTCAATAAGCATTTTGCTATGGCTGGCCATGCTTTCCACCTGGCTACCCCTACCCCGGCCACCAGCTCTGCACCAATTACTTATTTTCCACCATAATTTGCAAATAAATTCATAAAAAATCCTACAATGTGATTTTCTGGATTTTTTTCCCTCATTTTGTCTGTCATAGTTGACGTGTACCTATGATGATAATTACAGGCCTCTCTCATCTTTTTAAGTGGGAGAACTTGCACAATTGGTGGCTGACTAAATACTTTTTTCCCCACTGTATGTACTTTGAGTTTGAATGTCACTTTAAATTTTTTTAGCTGTCTGTTAAAGGCAAATGTTTTTGCCTGAAGGGTATATTGTTTGGATTTTTTAATTCATAATAAATTATTTCAATAATGCAAAGTTAGTGTAATCATTTCTATGTGCCCTTGTCATCTGGGAAGAGCATATTTGACATTGTCAAATATGGGGACATTGCATACCACATTAAATTAGTAGATGTTATCGAAAAGGAAATTTCAAGGACATGCTTTGGTATCCTGGCGGGTTGGGGCAGTAACCGAAAGGTTGCTGGATCGAATTCCCGAGCTGACAAGGTAAAAATCTGTCGTTCTGCTCCTGAGCAAGGCAGTTAACCCACCCGGCCGCCGACGACGTGGATGATGATTAAGGCAGCCCTCCACACCTTGGGTTAAATGCGGAAGACACATTTCAGCTGAATGCATTCAGTTGTACAACTGACTAGGTATACCCCTTTCCCTTTGACTATATTAGAAGACTAGGGGGTGGTTTCCCAGAAACAGATTAAGCCTAGTCCTGGACTATGGAGATTGTAAATTGAGTTTGCCTTTCTAGTCCAATAATTAATCTGTGTCCGGGAAACCGGCCCTAGAATCCATAATTAATCCAACTCGGAATTATGCCACGTTCACGTGCCATCAGAAACTGGGAACCTTTGTGTTGAAATGAAGGTAAATTATTTATGTACGGCTCATTCTGATACTTCCCAAGTTGGAAACTCAGGATCATCGTTGTACGCGTTAGCAAGTCAGAAATGTCACTAATGAATACACCCCTGGTAGGTCACCCCGTTTGGTTCCTACTATACGTTTATGGGTACAGTGACAATATACAACAAAAATGTAGGTCTCAGAGCACTGAAATTATGCATTGCACCAGATTTAGCTAATAATTTAAATCTATACACCCCTGATCAACCAGACCGGTGTTCCACATGCCTTACCCTCACCCCACATGGTGTAGAATGAAGTTGCCTTTAGATGCTGATCTGGGGTGAATTTCCCCCACTAATGGTTAAGGTTAGGATTGGGGTAGGGTAAACTGATCCTAGATCTGTTTCTAGAGCACTTCACCCAGGAGCCACAAAACACTGCTTCACTGTTCTGCACCAAGGCAAGACTTACAAAGTAGTTGTACAATGACACCCAGACTCAGAGGTTAAAACAAACATTCTTGATTTATTCTCAGCCCACCACCAATATACATAATGACCTGTTTTTTTTTTTAGTAAAGAAAGATCAAATAGCCTCTCAAACCACCTAGTATTCTACACAGGACAAATATAAAACACATGTAAAGTGTTGGTCCCATGTTTCATGAGCTGAAGTAAAATAAAAGATCCCAGACATTTTCCATATGCAAAAAAAGCTTTTCTCATTGTGCACAAATTTGTTTACATCCCTGTTAGTGAGCATTTCTTCTTTGCCAAGATAATCCATCCACCGGACAGGTGTGGCATATTAAGAACATGATTAAACAGCATGATCATTACACAGGTGCACCTTGTGCTGGGGACAAAAGGACACTCAAATGTGCAGTTGTCACACCACAATGCTACCGATGTCTCAGGTTTTGAGAAAGCGTGCACTTGGCATGCTGACTGCAGGAATGTCCACCAGAGCTGTTGCCAGATAATTTAATGTTAATTTCTCTACCATAAGCCACCTCCAACGTCATATTAGAGAATTTGTCAGTATGTCCAACTGGCCTCACAACCGCAGACCACGTGTATGGAGTCGTGTGGGCGAGTGGTTTGCTGATGTCAACAGAGTGCCCGATGGTGGCAGTGGGGTTATGGTATGGGCAGGGACAAGCTATGGACAATTTAAAAAAATGCATTTTTATCGATGGCAATTTGAAAACACCGAGATACCGTGACAAGTTCCTTTTTAAGATATCTGTATTCCCAGTCATGTGAAATCCATAGATTAGGACCTAATGAATTTATTTCAATTGACATTTCCTTATATGAACTAACTCAGTAGAATCTTTGAAATTGTTGCATTTATATTTTTTGTTCAATATACATCAGATGATACAGTAGTGTGAACAGCCCACTCATGTCAGCACAACAGAATTCAACAGAGCCTTCCTATTTATCTTGGCCAGGTCGCAGTTGTAAATGAGAACCTGTTCTCAACTGGCTTACCTGGTTAAATAAAGGTGAAAAAAAAAAAAAAATAATAATTAAAAAAAAAAAAAATAAAAAAAAAAAAAAAATTGTGGTTTATTTTTGGACAATTCTATTTCGGCGCCATATTGGGTAGACATTGAGGAAATCCTATGGACCAAAAAAACGACAATATGTCCGTTATACCCATTCTATTCCTATGGTATAGACATGATCATAGCGAGGGGAGACAAGAGACAGTGGAGTCCTGCTGCTCACTAGACATCATTTGATAGGATGCATCCCAAACTGTACCCTATTCCCTACATAGTGCCCTGGTCAAAAGTAGTGTACTATAATAAGATTCAGTTTGGGACTCAGGCAAAGTCATTTAGACAAGCCACACTTCACATTCTTCAAGGAATCTCAGCGACATGATCAGGACCACATTACATCTTCTCAAATATATTGGTACAAATGTAATGTGCATGCCACCACCTACTTTTAACATAATTATTCCACAATACCGACCGATCAGCTCGCTAATAGTCTCTGATTTGACTAAAACACTACAAGCTACGCTGCCATGTTCTGCATGGTCAAGCCCCTTACTCCAGCACAAGCCCACATTAATCTGACAATACTTAATTTAATGGCAGATAAAGTTCTTCATGTAAGGTCTGATTAATACGTTCTTCAGTTCTAGAACCTTCAGCTCCTGAAGGTTAGACTCCCCCTCTTCCTGCTCCTGCCTTCCTGGGACTGGTTGCTTGACAGCTAATCAGATCAAGTATTGGTAACTGCATACTTGGGAGTGTGTCTTGAAGTGGGCGTTGAAAAAGAAGTGGGGTGGATCAACAGCGATGGGTGTAACATCAGGGGGGCAATTCTATTAAGCTAACATATGGAATTGTTTTAAGATGTCATATCATGGATCATTTAGCAATTAGATTTTGAATTTTAGGACCCCTGTAGGATGAAAAACAGAGGTGTTTCGGCCCTCCAGGACCAGAATTGAAGAACCCTGTCTTAAGGGGTAACGCCACCTAAAAGTAACTGAAAGTAATCAGATTACTTTACTGAGTTTGGGTAATGCAAAAGTGACGTTACTGATTACATTTTTAGACAGGTACATAGTAACTAATAGATTATTTAGAAAGTAACCTACCCAACCCTGGAGGTTGGTTAGGAGAATGAGGTTAAGGTTAGGAAAAGGGTAAGGCTTAGCTAAAATGCTACAGTTGTTCAAAATCAACACGTCGTGCAGCCCAATCAGCCACGCAAAACAGTCTTGAGTGGCAACAAATCTGCCCAATTAGCTGATTCGCTTTCTATACACCCACTTCTGTTGATCCTCCCCCTTGTTGACTTTCAGACACACTCCATGTATGCAGTTACCCATGACTCAATCAGATTGAAGGAATATTCACTTGCGGGCGTTGTCGTAATTGGCCACGAACCAATCACACGTCTCCTTCAAGGCTGTGAAGGGGGAGGAAGAACAACAAGGAGACTCAGCAACAGGAACCAAACAGCTTTATTTGCAGAACTTGATATGTCAATTGCGAATGTTAATAAAAAGGTGGCCGAATACAGATACAACATTGTTTTAGCACAACAAACAGAGTTTTTGAACTACGGCGCACAACATTGTTCAATGTGCAAATAAAATCGGCAATCTACTTTTTGGGTTTTTCAAAATGACTGGCGTTGGAGAAGTAGGTACCTTGTTTGAAGGGGGTAAAGGTGCAGTTGGGGCGGTACCGCAGCAGCTTGGCGTTGCTGGCGGTCTTCTTGAACTGACCGTCCGCTTTGGTCGTGTCATACTGGAGGTCTTGGTTATGGAATCAAACACACAGGGCTGCCACTGGCAGGTTGTGCGTGTGAGATAGTGTGTGTGTGTGTGGTGTGTGTTAGCGTTATAATCTGGCCATGCAGCCAGGTGAAAGGATACAGTCACTTGACCTTTGAACCCCAGCGCCTCGACGACAGCCTCTGCTGCCTCCTTGATGGACACCTCCTCCTCCTCACCAACTAAAATACAAAGCGAGAGAGGGAGACAACACTGAATCCTGAAAATGTTGTTGTTTAATGTGTGTGTGTGTGTGTGTGTGTGTGTGAGTGAGAGAGAGTGCGTGTGCTCACCAGACAGTATAATGGGGTCCACCTCGTAGTACTCTCTCAGCACCCAGAGGAAGAGATGAGCCAGGTCCAACGAGTAGATGAACTGCCTTCTGGGAGATCCTGAGCCCCACACCACCAACGGACTGCCCTCCTCTAACAAACACGGATGAGTAAAGGCTTGTTAGAAGAAATGTAATCTCCCGTGGGCAGATTCTGCGTGTACATCGAGAGAATCTACCAGGGCTGAATGGGATGTGTGAGATCCGAGCAGCATTAGTTCCGTTTTTGGGGGGTTTCGTCACTGGTTAATTGGACGTATTAGGATTGGGCGAAGGCGGTGCTTAAACTGCTTCTGTGGTGAATTATTATTAATGAACTGTAGAGTTTAATGGACTATGAGGTAGAACTGGGTTAATCAAGAGCATAAAGTTAGAATTCTTTGTTACTGGGCCAGGAATTGTATTGGGTCATTTAATTTCACTGTGTGGGTGAGTAGAGAGGGAATCTGCCTTAGGGTCAGATTGCTTGCTCTTACTTAAATCCATGGCTGTCTTATCTGATGAGACTGAAACTAGCTTGTGGCCTTTTGTCTCTCTCTTCAGACACAGTGAAGGGAGCGGCACCAGGATTGAATAGAGTTTGGGCTAGACCTTTGTCTACTTGGTATCTTCTTGATTGATTACAGCATGAGGGGGTGAGGTTTGTGTATGACTCAAGAATTTAGGGCCTTGTCATGTTTCAACTAAACATGAGTGTGTGTGCAAGACAGGGGAGCAAGTGATTGGTTGGAGTAATAGTTCAGCCGTCCTCAGGGACAAAGGAAGTGGGTGTGGAGTGATAAAGAGCGGGAAACTGAAGAGGGAGGGATTTAGAGCTAGAAGAGTTGGGGATGATGGTATATAATGTGACGTGAGGGAGGAAGAACGGGGTGCCACTCTGCAGACTGGTATCGGCTTTGTTGAAATTTTAATAAAGTAATTTCTTGATGCAACAAAAACTCTGTAAGACCTTATTTGTAATAAAGTATAGTGGTTATTTTCCACAACATATTTGACACCCCAGATGGGACTGGTTATAGAGATCTTTGATTGCTTTACCGTCTGAGAAAGTTTGAGCGACTCACACAGACTCGGTCGCCGCTGTTTAAAAGGTAAGCTATGTTCTTACTTAAACTGTGTGTTTCTATCAAGCTGAATCTGAGGGTGGGGTACGGAAGGGTTCTCTCTAGAAATTAAAGGACCAGATTTAGCAGAAGAAGCAGAGTTTTTGTTGGAATGAGGAATAAGCATGCATGCAATTGATTGTTGAGTTAAATCCTACGGATACCGCTTTGGGGAGCTAAAATTAGCACCCCAGAGGACAGCTCGGGGGTAGGTGGCTAGCCAAACGTCCACTACGGATACCGCTCTAACGTGTTTATCATTGTTAGAGGCTGCTCAGGGGTAGGTGACGCATCAGCCTGGGTGAGGTGATGCACAAATTAGACAGCGAATCGGGTAAAAAATTAAGTCATCCTGAGAAGGTGACAGCATAAATTGGATGTCGCGCTTTTCATCCCTAGTAGGTGAACGGTTGTGAACGCCGCCAGGGCTTCAAAGTATAGAGAAATAATAAGATAGAGTAGGTCTGCTCATCTCGTACGGGTGAATGGTTAGCTTGAGCGGCTGTGAGTCATTCAGTGATTCATTTAAGCACGAGTGGCGGCTTATGTGTGGGTGACAACAAAAATAAATCCTGTAAATAATAGCCTTGTCTTTGTGGAGAAAGTGTAAGGAAAGGGACTATATTTTAGGTCGTTTGAAGCTTCTAAGGCTGGTGGAGAAAGGGAAAGCCCAATCTTGCATTAGGGAGAGAAGAATTAATAGTAAGTGGATATTCACTTACTAACGTAAAAGGAGAGAGAGAGAAATCCTGTTGAAGGAACAGGTCACGTGTACGGGGGTGATCATATGACGTCGACACATTGAATTTCGGTCAAGCTTTTAGGGGGTAATTAAAGTTGGGAAATTTAGAAGGGATATAGGATTATGGTAAAATTGACCATAGTAAAGGAATATTCCGGTAGGTTATGCAAATAGTGATGAAGCGTGTTTGAGAACAACGTTGTGTGAATGTGATATGATGAAGAGATAAAGAGGTGTGTATGATAGTGTTATCCACGTCGGCACCAACGATGTTAGGATGAAACAGTCAGAGGTCACCAAGTGCAACATAGCTTCAGCGTGTAAATCAGCTAGAAAGATGTGTCGGCATCGAGTAATTGTCTCTGGCCCCCTCCCAGTTAGGGGGAGTGACGAGCTCTACAGCAGAGTCTCAGCACTCAATCGCTGGTTGAAAACTGTTTTCTGCCCCTCCCAAAAGATAGAATTTGTAGATAATTGGCCCTCTTTCTGGGACTCACCCACAAACAGGACCAAGCCTGACCTGCTAAGGAGTGACGGACTCCATCCTAGCTGGAGGGGTGCTCTCATCTTATCTACCAACATAGATAGGGCTCTAACTCCTCTAGCCCCACAGTGAAATAGGGTGCAGGCCAGGCAGCAGGCTGTTAGCAAACCTGCCAGCTTAGTGGAGTCTGCCAATAGCACAGTCAGTGTAGTCAGCTCAGCCATACCCATTGAGACTGTGTCTGTGCCTCGACCTAGGTTGGGCAAAACTAAACATGACGGTGTTCGCCCTAGCAATCTTATTAGGATAAAGACCTCCTCCATTCCTGCCATTATTGAAAGAGATCGTGATACCTCACATCTCAAAATAGGGTTACTTAATGTTAGATCCCTCACTTCAAAGGCAGTCATAGTCAATGAACTAATCACTGATCATAATCTTGATGTGATTGGCCTGACTGAAACATGGCTTAAGCCTGATGAATTTGCTGTGTTAAATGAGGCCTCACCTCCTGGTTACACTAGTGACCATATTCCCCGTGCATCCCGCAAAGGCGGAGGTGTTGCTAACATTTACGATAGCAAATTTCAATTTACAAAAAAAAAAATGGCGTTTTCGTCTTTTGAGCTTCTAGTCATGAAATCTATGCAGCCTACTCAATCACTTTTTATAGCTACTGTTTACAGGCCTCCTGGGCCATATACAGCATTCCTCTCTGAGTTTCCTGAATTCCTATCAGACCTTGTAGTCATAGCAGATCATATTCTAATTTTTGGTGATTTTAATATTCACATGGAGAAGTCCACAGACCCACTCCAAAAGTCTTTCGGAGCCATCATCGACTCAGTGGGTTTTGTCCAACATGTCTCTGGACCTACTCACTGCCACAGTCATACTCTGGACCTAGTTTTGTCCCATGGAATAAATGTTGTAGATCTTAATGTTTTTCCACAAAATCCTGGACTATCGGACCACCATTTTATTACGTTTGCAATCGCAACAAATAATCTGCTCAGACCCCAACCAAGGAGCATCAAAAGTCGTGCTATAAATTCTCAGACAACACAAAAATTCCTTGATGCCCTTCCAGACTCCTTCTGCCTACCCAAGGACGTCAGAGGACAAAAATCAGTTAACCACTTAACTGAGGAACTCAATTTAACCTTGCGCAATACCCTAGATGCAGTTGCACCCCTAAAAACGAAAAACATTTGTCATAAGAAACTAGCTCCCTGGTATACAGAAAATACCCGAGCTTTGAAGCAAGCTTCCAGGAAATTGGAACGGAAATGGCGCCACACCAAACTGGAAGTCTTCCGACTAGCTTGGAAAGACAGTACCGTGCAGTACCGAAGAGCCCTCACTGCTGCTCGATCATCCTACTTTTCCAACTTAATCGAGGAAAATAAGAACAATCCAAAATTTCTTTTTGATACTGTTGCAAAGCTAACTAAAAAGCAGCATTCCCCAAGAGAGGATGGCTTTCACTTCAGCAGTAATAAATTCATGAACTTCTTTGAGGAAAAGATCATGACCATTAGAAAGCAAATTACGGACTCCTCTTTGAATCTGCGTATTCCTCCAGGGCTTAGCTGTCCTGGATCTGCACAGCTCTGCGAGGGCCTGGGATCGGGAGAGACACTTAAGTGTTTTAGTACTATATCTCTTGACACAATGATGAAAATAATCATGGCCTCTAAACCTTCAAGCTGCATACTGGATCCTATTCCTACTAAACTGCTGAAGGAGCTGCTTCCTGTGCTTGGCCCTCCTATGTTGAACATAATAAACAGCTCTCTATCCACCGGATGTGTACCAAACTCACTAAAAGTGGCAGTGATAAAGCCTCTCTTGAAAAAGCCAAACCTTGACCCGGAAAATATAAAAAACTATCGGCCTATATCGAATCTTCCATTCCTCTCAAAAATTTTAGAAAAAGCTGTTGCGCAGCAACTCACTGCCTTTCTGAAGACAAACAATGTATACGAAATGCTTCAGTCTGGTTTTAGACCCCATCATAGCACTGAGACTGCACTTGTGAAGGTGGTAAATGACCTTTTAATGGCGTCAGACCGAGGCTCTGCATCTGTCCTCGTGCTACTAGACCTTAGTGCTGCCTTTGACACCATCGATCACCACATTCTTTTGGAGAGACTGGAAACCCAAATTGGTCTACACGGACAAGTTCTGGCCTGGTTTAGATCTTACCTGTCGGAAAGATATCAGTTTGTCTCTGTGAATGGTCTGTCCTCCGACAAATCAACTGTACATTTCGGTGTTCCTCAAGGTTCCGTTTTAGGACCACTATTGTTTTCACTATATATTTTACCTCTTGGGGATGTTATTCGAAAACATAATGTTAACTTTCACTGCTATGCGGATGACACACAGCTGTACATTTCAATGAAACATGGTGAAGCCCCAAAATTGCCCTCGCTAGAAGCCTGTGTTTCAGACATAAGGAAGTGGATGGCTGAAAACTTTCTACTTTTAAACTCGGACAAAACAGAGATGCTTGTTCTAGGTCCCAAGAAACAAAGAGATCTTCTGTTAAATCTGACAATTCATCTTGATGGTTGTAAAGTCGTCTCAAATAAAACTGTGAAGGACCTCGGCGTTACTCTTGACCCTGATCTCTCTTTTGACGAACATATCAAGACTGTTTCAAGGACAGCTTTTTTCCATCTACGTAACATTGCAAAAATCAGAAATATTCTGTCCAAAAATGATGCAGAAAAATTAATCCATGCATTTGTTACTTCTAGGTTAGACTACTGCAATGCTCTACTTTCCGGCTACCCGGATAAAGCACTAAATAAACTTCAGTTAGTGCTAAATACGGCTGCTAGAATCCTGACTAGAACCAAGAAATTTGATCATATTACTCCAGTGCTAGCTTCCCTACACTGGCTTCCTGTTAAGGCAAGGGCTGATTTCAAGGTTTTACTGTTAACCTATAAAGCGTTACATGGGCTTGCTCCTACCTATCTTTCCGAGTTGGTCCTGCCGTACATACCAATACGTACGCTACGGTCACAAGACGCAGGCCTCCTAATTGTCCCTAGAATTTCTAAGCAAACAGCGGGAGGCAGGGCTTTCTCCTATAGATCTCCATTTTTATGGAACAGTTTGCCTACCCATGTGAGAGACGCAGACTCGGTCTCAACCTTTAAGTCTTTACTGAAGACTTATCTCTTCAGTAGGTCTTATGATTGAGTGTAGTCTGGCCCAGGAGTGTGAAGGTGAACGGAAAGGCTCTGGAGCAACGAACAGCCCTTGCTGTCTCTGCCAGGCCGGTTCCCCTCTCTCCACTGGGGTTCTCTGCCTCTAACCCTGTTACAGGGGCTGAGTCACTGGCTTGCTGGTGCTCTTTCATGCCGTCCCTAGGAGGGGTGCGTCACTTGAGTGGGTTGAGTTACTGACGTGATCTTCCTGTCTGGGTTGCCGCCCCCCCTTGGTTTGTGCTGTGGTGGAGACCTCTGTGGGCTATACTCGGCCTTGTCTCAGGATTGTAAGTTGGTGGTTGAGGATATCCCTCTAGTGGTGCGGGGGCTGTGCTTTGGCAGAGTGGGTGGGGTTATATCCTTCCTGTTTGGCCCTGTCCGGGGGTTTCTTCGGATGGGGCCACAGTGTCTCCGGACCGCTCCTGTCTCAGCCTCCAGTATTTATGCTGCAGTAGTTTATGTGTCGGGGGGCTGGGGTTAGTTGGTTATACCTGGAGTACTTCTCCTGTCTTATCCAGTGTCCTGTGTGAATTTAAGTATGCTCTCTCTAATTCTCTCGTTCTCTCTTTCTCTCTGAGAACCTGAGCCCTAGGACCATACGTCAGGACTACCGGGCATGCTGACACCTTGCTGTCCCCAGTCCGCCTGGCCTTGCTGCTATTCCAGTTTCAACTGTTCTGCCTGCGGTTACGAAACCCCTACCTGTCCCAGACCTGCTGTTTTCAACTCTTAATGATCGGCTATGAAAAGCCAACTGAGAGACCTGAGCCCTAGGACCATACGTCGGGACTACCGGCCGTGGTGACTCCTTGCTGTCCCCAGTCCGCCTGGCCTTGCTGCTATTCCAGTTTCAACTGTTCTGCCTGCGGTTATGGAACCCCTACCTGTCCCAGACCTGCTGTTTTCAACTCTTAATGATCGGCTATGAAAAGCCAACTGAGATTTATTCCTGATTATTATTTGACCATGCTTGTCACTTATGAACATTTTTGAACATCTTAGCATGGTTCTGTTATAATCTCCACCCGGCACAGCCAGAAGAGGACTGGCCACCCCTCATAGCCTGGTTCCTCTCTAGGTTTCTTCCTAGGTTTTGGCCTTTCTAGGGAGTTTTTCCTAGCCACCGTGCTTCTACACCTGCATTACTAGCTGTTTGGGGTTTTAGGCTGGGTTTCTGTACAGCACTTCGAGATATTAGCTGATGTACGAAGGGCTATATAAAATAAAAAATAAAATTGATTGAAAATTGATATAGGTGTGGATAATAAGCTTTTTTATATAATAATATCTTGGGGGGTGTACAACGCGGCCTGGCATAGAATAGTGTAAGATCAGTGACCAGTCTATAGGATTCTGAGAGGATGCTATGACTGAGGGATGGGGGTCTAGGTTGTTAAATTGATGTTCCGCTGGGACTAGGTTAGGGGAAATTAACATGTGGCAATAAAGAATCATTAGAAATACGAATGCGGTGGATGATATGAATAATATTGACATATGATGTATGTTATGTGTGGGAAATTGATTAATAGAGAGTGGATAAAAGTGGAATAATATATAGGTGCTGGCTTGCGCGCCCAAACACATAGGCGTACGTGGGGGGTGGGAGACAGTACATAGAGCGTGTGGTAGAAAAGGTTAAGCATTATAATAGCTATCTATCATTTCAGAAGCAGAGGTGATATAGTCAAGGAATTTTTGTATATTAGGGGGAAAATATAATTCATTTGGTTAAGTCGTTAGATCTGTTGCCAAATCAATGAATGTGGGTTTGACTCGTTGACTGCTAAGTTATACGTTGAGCGTGTGACGATAAATGTGGTATGTGCAAGATACTAGAAATACAGACCATTTAGAATTGGAATAACGGAGGATTTACTTGTCATTCCAATAACGCATAGATTCTGCATTACTGACTAAAATCTAGATTTTCTGATTATAGTCCAATTATGGTTGTGGGTTGCTTAGATTGATAGAACAGTCAGTGTTCATTTTGTGTTATAAGACTGGACGATTTGGCAGCTTGCTGATTTAAAATTGAACAACTCCCGTATTCAACCGTATTCAGCCGTCCTCAGGGACAAAGGAAGTGGGTGTGGAGTGTACCTCCCGAGTGGCGCAGTGGTCTAAGGCACTGCATCGCAGTGCTAGCTGTGCCGCTAGAGATCTTGGTTCGAATCCAGGCTCTGTCGTAGCCGGCCGCGACCGGGAGACCCATGGGGCGGCGCACAATTGGCCCAGCGTCGTCCAGGGTAGGGGAGGGAATGGCCGGCAGGGATGTAGCTCAGTTGGTAGAGGTGGCGTTTGCAACGCCAGGGTTGTGGGTTTGATTCCCACAGTATAAAAAATAACTTTAAAAATGAAAAGAAAATTTACGCACTCACTAACTGTAAGTCGCTCTGGATAAGAGCGTCTGCTAAATGACTAAAATGTAAAATGAGTGATAAAGAGCGGGAAACTGAAGAGGGAGGGATTTAGAGCTAGAAGAGTTGGGGATGATGGTATATAATGTGACGTGAGGGAGGAAGAACGGGGTGCCACTCTGCAGACTGGTATCGGCTTTGTTGAAATTTTAATAAAATCATTTCTTGATGCAACAAAAACTCTGTAAGACCTTTTATTTGTAATAAAGTATAGTGGTTATAGTTATAGTGGAATGTGTGTATACAGATTAATGTAGGGAGGTATACTGTATAGGTTTTATACATTGAATAAATGTTATACACTGTTTCATATACATTCCCAGCTATAAACTGAATTGCAGTATACAGACCAAAAAAGACAGCAGGCTACAGTTGGCTGAAAAATAAAGAAATAGATATACAGCTATTAGTGAGTGTTGTGTAGTTATCTTACTCTGAGCGATGTAGGCTTTGTGTATGAGACCTGGTAGTACATGTCCATCCTCAATGTTGAAGTTATCATGAGGACCAAACACATTGGTTGGTATCACTGCTGTGTAGCACCGCCCATGCTGCTGGTGATACGCCCTGCAAGACAAACACACATCAACATAACCCACGAACACGACCACAGAGCCATATACACTACATGCTCGTCAAACATCTCATTCCAAAATCATGAGCATTAATATGGAGTTGGTCCCCCCTTTAATGCTATAACAGCCTCCACTCTTCTGGGAAGGCTTTCCACTAGATGTTGGAACATTGCTGCGGGGACTTGCTTCCATTCAGCCACAAGAGCATTAGTGAGGTCGGGCACTGATGTTGGACGATTATACCTGGCTCGCAGTCGGCGTTCCAATTCATCCCAAAGGTGTTCGATGGGGTTGAGGTAAGGGCTCTATGCAGGCCAGTCAAGTTCTTCCACACCGATCTTGACAAACCATTTCTGTATGGACCTCGCTTTGTAATTCATCACTCCAGAGAACGCGTTGCTAATGCTCCAGAGTCCAATGGCGGCGAGCTTTACATTAATCTAGCCATCACTTGGCATTGTGCATGGTGATTTTAGGCTTGTGTGAGCGGGCAGCTCGGCCATGGAAACCCATTTCATGAAGCTCCAGACGAACAGTTATTGTGCTGACGTTGCTTCCAGAGTCAGTTTGGAACTCAGTAGTGAGTGTAGCAAACGAGGACAGACTGGGGTCTTGTTCTGTGAGCTTGTGTGGCCTACCACTTCGTGGCTGAGCAGTTGTTGCTCCTAGACGTTTCCACTTCACAATAACATCACTTACAGTTTACTGGGGAAGCTCTAGCAGGGCAGAAATTTAACGAACTGACTTGTTGGAAAGGTGGCATCCTATGACGGTGCCACATTGAAAGTCACTGAGTTCTTCAGTATGGGCCCTTCTACTTCCAATGTTTGTCTTTGGAGATTGCATGGCTGTGTGCTTGATTTCATACACCTGTCAGCAACGGGTGTGGCTGAAATAGCAGATTCCAATCATTTGAAGGGTCCACATACTTTTGGCCATGTGTACTACGTACGTGGTTTGAGGAGTTAGAGGTAACTTTGGTCAACTCTGAGTTCAACTCGGGATAACCGGTACCACTAAAGTGGCTCACCGTTTATCCTGGTAAATTTCTATGGCAACGAATCCTTCAGAACTAACATTGATAAGTACACCAAAAACTGCATTAACAATAAGTAAAATAAAGACAGCACTTCAACAAGCCTGATTTCACACCATTGCCTGCTGAATTTGCAAGATAACTCCTTTCATTTTAATTTCAGCACAAGTTAAAATGTGCACTGACTCGCCCATGGATTGATGTTTCAGCATCATCTCAATGAAGGGTTCCGCGTTCGACTAGCCACGTGCGACATGCACGCGCAGTTACAAGCCTGCTAGAGTTAGCGGCAGGCGGACAAGCAATTTCCATGGTCGTAGTACGGATGAAGCCAGAGCTGGAATGTGATGCTACCTGAAGCTGGCTAGCTTTAGAAAACCCTAGCTTCAAATCATAGTATACCCCTCTGGTCTCTTCTAATAAAGGTTAAAGACATGCTCCAATGTGTAGTTCATACATGCATAATCTATGAGCAGAATTACTCTTACCTCATTTAGCCACAAAATCCCTAGTTTGAAAGCGACTGTTTTCTAGAAGCTGTGCTGCGCCATTTCCCCTAGATTTTCCCCTCGTAGGCCAGCCCCCTTGCAATTCAAGTTCAGCCTATCAGCTTTAGCCCCTCGCCATTTGAGTGACAGCTAGGAAGATGCACACAGCAGAGCGATAGAAAGCGCAATGACGTGGTGCACATATTGCACATGTGACATAGGACCACTTTTGGCTCGTGAGCGCTACTTTCAGAACTACTGGCTAAAAAGTAAACAAAAGTACCGGAGAATCTCTTTAAATAAAAGAAGAACACACCTATTGTGGACATCGATCATTCTCTTAGCGTAGGAGTAGCCATAGTTAGACTCATGAGGAGGGCCGTTGTGGATCTGGAAGAAAATAAATAAGAGAGAGAGTCAACTACCATCATGTCTGCAACACACACGCACAGACACACACAAGTTGTTACCATGGTCTCGTCGATGGGGTAGGTGGTCTTGTCAGGGAAGATGCAGGTGGAGAGACAGGAGACCACCCTGACAGCGTCTACCTCGTGTGCTGCCTGCAGAACGTTGTCATTGATGTAGATGTTGTTTCTCTGGAGAATATGGATGGATGGATGAATACATTGGTAAATAAACATGATCAAAATCACACATGGATGGATGAATAAGGTTGAATCCCCATTGGCACCCTATTCACTATAGTGTACAATTTTGACCAGGGCCTATAGTGAGTGATTAGGGTGCCAATAGGGATGTAGCCCAAGTTGGTAAATAAACATTGTCAAAATCTGCATCCTGTACCTCTAGCCTTTTTCAGAAGTGTGAACTTTTAAAACATAGGATTGGTAAAAAAGCATTGGCTGAAGGGAGTTTCCACCATTGTAAAAGTAATGTGAGAAAATTGTGCAAGTGCACACTTCGGGAACTATGTGGAGAATCGGGATTCAGCCTCTGTCATCACAACTCCTGAACCACTTACCCAGAAGTCAAGGTTGGCCCTCATGTTCTTGAAGAGCCCTCCCACCATGGCTGCCAGGTGGATGATATGGGTGGGCTGGTGCTTCTGAAACACTGCCCGCGTCTCACCCATGTCCCTGGGGGAGCACACACACACACACGTCAGCTTGGAATGTATATATTCTTAAATTCCATTCCTTACTTAGATTTGTGTGTATTAGGTATTTGTTGTGAAATTGTTAGATATTACTGCACTGTCGGCGCTAGAAGCACTTCGCTACACCCGCAATAACATCTGCTAAACACGTGTATGTGACATAAAATTTGATTTGATTTTTCAAAAACACAGGAACTCATAGGCTGAGCTACAAAGCCACCCAGAGCTAGGACTGAGGCAGGAGAGGGAGTGTTGGGTCAGGTGTGTGTGTGTGTGTGTCTATGTATGAGTGTGTGTAGCTCTCACATGAGGTTTGCGTCCTTAGATGAGAGGAAGATCCACTCCTCTCCCTCCCTGGCCCCTCCCTCTTCTTTGACCACATGTTCTATGGCCCTGCCCACCAGACCAGTCCCCCCAGTCACCAACACCCGCATAGGGCCATTTTGATCCACTGTGTGATCTCCCATCTGCGCGCGCACACACACACACACACAGAGAGAGAAATGGGGGGGAGAACGGGAGAGAGAAACAGTGAATTGCTTAGATCAGTGAAGTTCAAGGTAATCTACTTTGGAAGAAGGCTGCCAAGTTGTTATTTCATACAAATGGCAGGGGAATTACTTCTCCAGAATTGATTGATGAATTCAGTGATATACGAATCAAGAATCAATTAAACAAGAGTTACTAACAGACATACAGACTAATCTCGTCCCCCAGCCGGCTCTTTCTTTCTGTCGAGCCTGGGGACGAGGTTACATACAGACCTGAAAGATAAGTCTACACAGAAAGTACAGTGAGGGAAAAAAGTATTTGATCCCCTGCTGATTTTGTACGTTTGCCCACTGACAAAGACATGATCAGTCTATAATTTTAATGGTAGGTTTATTTGAACAGTGAGAGACAGAATAACAACAAAAAAATCCAGAAAAACGCATGTCAAAAATGTTATGAATTGATTTGCATTTTAATGAGGGAAATAAGTATTTGACCCCTCTGCAAAACATGACTTAGTACTTGGTGGCAAAACCCTTGTGGGCAATCACAGAGGTCAGACGTTTCTTGTAGTTGGCCACAAGGTTTGCACACATCTCAGGAGGGATTTTGTTCCAGTCCTCTTTGCAGATCTTCTCCAAGTCATTAAGGTTTCGAGGCTGACGTTTGGCAACTCGAACCTTGAGCTCCCTCCACAAATTTTCTATGGGATTAAGGTCTGGAGACTGGCTAGGCCACTCCAGGACCTTAATGTGCTTCTTCTTGAGCCACTCCTTTGTTGCCTTGGCTGTGTGTTTTGGGTCATTGTCATGCTGGAATACCCATCCACGACCCATTTTCAATGCCCTGGCTGAGGGAAGGAAGTTCCCAAGTTACCATCTGAGTAGGGGCAGAGTGAGTAGTGTTGGAGGAGAGCGAGAGAGAAAAGGATACAAAGTAGTGGTCGGAGACATGGAGGGGAGTTGCAGTGAGATTAGTAGAAGAACAGCATCTAGTAAAGATGAGGTCAAGTGTATTGCCTGCCTTGTGAGTAGGGTGGGACGGTGAGAGGGTGAGGTCAAAAGAGGAGAGGAGTGGAAAGAAGGAGGCAGAGAGAAATGAGTCAAAGGTAGACGTAGGGAGGTTGAAGTCCCCCAGAACTGTGAGGGGTGAGCCGTCCTCAGGAAAGGAACTTATCAAGGCGTCAAGCTCATTGATGAACTCTCCAAGGGAACCTGGAGGGCGATAAATGACAAGGATGTTAAGCTTGAATGGGCTAGTGACTGTGACAGCATGGAATTCAAATGAGGAGATAGACAGATGGGTCAGGGGAAAAAGAGAGAATGTCCACTTGGGAGAGATGAGGATTCCTGTGCCACCACCCCGCTGACCAGATGTCTTGGGGTATGCGAGAACACATGGTCAGACGAGGAGAGAGCAGTAGGAGTAGCAGTGTTTTCAGTGGTAATCCATGTTTCCGTCAGCGCCAAGAAGTCGAGGGACTGGAGGGTAGCATAGGCTGAGATGAACTCTGCCTTGTTGGCAGCAGAACGGCAGTTCCAGAGGCTGCCTGAGACCTGGAACTCCACCTGGGTGGTGCGTGCAGGGACCACCAGGTTAGAGAGGCAGCAACCACGCAGTGAGAGGCGTTTGTATAACCTGTGCGGAGAGGAGAGAACAGGTATAGACAGAGGCACCCCCTTGACCCCCCCTTGGTTTGTGCTGTGGTGGAGACCTCTGTGGGCTATACTCGGCCTTGTCTCAGGATTGTAAGTTGGTGGTTGGGGATATCCCTCTAGTGGTGCGGGGGCTGTGCTTTGGCGGAGTGGGTGGGGTTATATCCTTCCTGTTTGGCCCTGTCCGGGGGTTTCTTCGGATGGGGCCACAGTGTCTCCGGACCGCTCCTGTCTCAGCCTCCAGTATTTATGCTGCAGTAGTTTATGTGTCGGGGGGCTGGGGTTAGTTGGTTATACCTGGAGTACTTCTCCTGTCTTATCCAGTGTCCTGTGTGAATTTAAGTATGCTCTCTCTAATTCTCTCGTTCTCTCTTTCTCTCTGAGAACCTGAGCCCTAGGACCATACGTCAGGACTACCGGGCATGATGACACCTTGCTGTCCCCAGTCCGCCTGGCCTTGCTGCTATTCCAGTTTCAACTGTTCTGCCTGCGGCTACGAAACCCCTACCTGTCCCAGACCTGCTGTTTTCAACTCTTAATGATCGGCTATGAAAAGCCAACTGAGAGACCTGAGCCCTAGGACCATACGTCGGGACTACCGGCCGTGGTGACTCCTTGCTGTCCCCAGTCCGCCTGGCCTTGCTGCTATTCCAGTTTCAACTGTTCTGCCTGCGGTTATGGAACCCCTACCTGTCCCAGACCTGCTGTTTTCAACTCTTAATGATCGGCTATGAAAAGCCAACTGAGATTTATTCCTGATTATTATTTGACCATGCTTGTCACTTATGAACATTTTTGAACATCTTGGCATGGTTCTGTTATAATCTCCACCCGGCACAGCCAGAAGAGGACTGGCCACCCCTCATAGCCTGGTTCCTCTCTAGGTTTCTTCCTAGGTTTTGCCTTTCTAGGGAGTTTTTCCTAGCCACCGTGCTTCTACACCTGCATTACTAGCTGTTTGGGGTTTTAGGCTGGGTTTCTGTACAGCACTTCGAGATATTAGCTGATGTAAGAAGGGCTATATAAAATAAAATTGATTGAAAATTGATTGATTGTTGACAGGCTACAGAAAATGGCTACAATAATGCAAAGGAGATCGGAATGAAATGAACTAAACATCTGGGAAAGGAGAGAGCGGGGCCTCCCTCACTTACGTTTCACTGAAACACCCAAATATAACTCTCCCAACTTCCACCTCAGAAACTATAATTGTTGTAAACTACAGCGGTTCAATGTTTTCTAGGAATAGACTCTAACTTAGTTTATTCAGCTAGCTAACTTGGTACAGTATTCTTCCGTGAAAATCGTCCAGGGCACCTAGTCATATGACATCACAGCCAGCTAGCATGCCGGACTCCAACAACACGGTTTAGCACCAATACTCGGCCACAACAAACCACCAGTGTGTCAACACGCCAAGCAGATCATTCGTGTCCGTGTCTAACGTTGTGGGTTAGTCCCGACAGCTTGAGCGAGTCCGTCGTCAACTTATTCAGCCAGTTAGTTAGCTAGACTAGTTAACTATTGGGGTCATAGGCAGCATTCCTCCTCCTCCAAACAGCAAGTTGAGTTGATGCCAAAGAGCTCGATTTTGGTCTCATCTGATCACAACACTTTCACCCAGTTCTCCTCTGAATCATTCAGATGTTCATTGGCAAACTTCAGACGGGCATGTATATGTGCTTTCTTGAGCAGGGGGACCTTGCGGGCGCTGCAGGATTTCAGTCCTTCACGGCGTAGTGTGTTACCAATTGTTTTCTTGGTGACTATGGTCCCAGCTGCCTTGAGATCATTGACAAGATCCACCTGTGTAGTTCTGGGCTGATTCCTCACCGTTCTCATGATCATTGCAACTCCATGAGGAGAGATCTTGCATGGAGCCCCAGCTCGAGGGAGATTGACAGTTATTTTGTGTTTCTTCCATTTGCGAATAATCACACCAACTGTTGTCACCTTCTCACCAAGCTGCTTGGCGATGGTCTTGTAGTCCATTCCGGCCTTGTGTAGGTCTACAATCTTGTCCCTGACATCCTTGGAGAGCTCTTTGGTCTTGGCCATGGTGGAGAGTTTGGAATCTGATTGATTGATTGCTTCTGTGGACAGGTGTCTTTTATACAGGTAACAAGCTGAGATTAGGAGCACTCCCTTTAAGAGTGTGCTCCTAATCTCAGCTTGTTACCTGTATAAAACTCACCTGGGAGCCAGAAATCTTTCTGATTGAGAGGGGGTCAAATACTTATTTCCGTCATTAAAATGCAAATCAATTTATAACATTTTTGACATGCGTTTTTCTGGATTTTTTTGTTGTTATTCTGTCTCTCAATGTTCAAATAAACCTACCATTAAAATTATAGACAGATCATTTCTTTGTCAGTGGGCAAATGTACAAAATCAGCAGGGGATCAACTACTTTTTTCCCCTCACTGTAGGCCTACACTTACAGGTTCCAGGACAAGTAGTGAGACACAATGATGCATTGTCCCAGTTTTTTGCAATGACAGAATCAATTCCTTTAGTAATCAAGAAATAATCCAACACAAGAGGGAGTGGACTAAACAAACAGAACTTTACTAGTCGGCTTTTTTACTAGCCTGAGTGCCACTCTGTTTGTGCTATCACAACTCCCTATTACTCATTGACATGTTTGGCTTGACAATGACAGCAATAGAGTACACAAGAGTAGTTATATAGATCTGGGTAAATTTGTACTAGGTTGAAGATAGGGTATTAACCTAGGCTTTTTACAGGAAGAGGTGGAGGATGTAATTTCAAAAGCATACAAACCACAAGTGTAAAATCATTTCTGTGGTCCTCTGTAGCTCAGCTGGTAGAGCACGGCGCTTGTAACGCCAAGGTAGTGGGTTCGATCCCCGGGACCACCCATACACAAAAATGTATGCACGCATGACTGTAAGTCGCTTTGGATAAAAGCGTCTGCTAAATGGCATATTATTATATTATATTACTATATCTGATAAGATTAGGCTAAGTGGAAAGTACACTGCCATGTCCTTTATCTTGTCTTTAGATCCAAGTTCCTAGTCTAGTTTCAAGAATTGGCCAATAGTCTACAATGTAATGAAGGAAACAGGAAGCAGACAATACTGACAATGGGTTTTCTGATTCTCAATGTTGTTGGATTAGACTTTCCCATACGAAGGAACTAATGGGGCTTTAGGACTGTGCCTCAACAAAACTGTATAAATGTATATGGGTCAATGACGTGTACATTTTGGTGTCCGAATTAAATACTTTTCCAAATTCAACTACTAGCCTAATACACATTTTATGTTATGTATACTTAACAAAAATATAAAACACAACATTCAACAATTTCAAAGACTTTCCTGAGTTACAGTTCATATAAGGAAAGTCAATTGAAATAAATAAATTAGGCACTAATCTATGGATTTCACATGACTGGGAATACAGATATGCATCTGTTGGTCACAGATACAGTACCTTAACAAAAGAAAGTAGGGGCGTGGATCAGAAAAGCAGTTAGTATCTGGTGTGTGACCACCATTTGCATCATGCAGTGTGACACATCTCCTTCGCATAGAGTTGATCTGGCTGTTGATGTTGTCCCACCCTTTTTTATTTTTATATGTCACCTTTATTTAACCAGGTAAGCCAGTTGAGAACAAGCTCTCATTTACAACTGCGACCTGGCCAAGATAAAGCAAAGCAGTGCGGTAATATAAATCCACTAGCGTTCTATAATTAGGCTACACTATTAGTTTGTGTTTCTTACATCTGCAAACAGCTAATTTGTATTTTCTTAGCAAGTTTGGCCTAAATCTTGTTAGCCGCTAATGCTAAATCCCTAGATACATTTGAGTCATTTAGCAGACACTCTTATCCAGAGCGACTTACAGTTAGTGATTGCATACATGTTTTTTTTCATACTGCCCCCCCCCCCGTGGGAAATGAACCACATCCCTGCCGGCCAAACCCTCCCCTACCTTGGACGACGCTGGACCAATTGTGCGCCGCCCATAGGTCTCCCGCTCCGGGCTGCGACAGAGCCTGGACTCTAACCAGGATCTCTAGTGGCACAGCTAGCACTGCGATGCAGTGCCTTAGACCACTGTGCCACTCGGGAGCTGGCTAGCTAGCTAATAAATGTACTGAGTCAGAGCAAACGTATTTAGCTATACAGCCTGATAATACCAGTGATGGTGTAGACCTAAATCAGCATGTTGTTTGTGCAACAGTATCTTCTAAATCAAGAGGAATACGCAAAGCATGAATAAGTTAGCTACATGAAGTAGCTAAAAGAAAACATTAAAATGTAGCCAAAGATTATAGGGTCCCCTAGGAAACACTGATCAACACTTTTGTTCCTACCCTGTCACAATAACTCCTCCCTGGCATTTTCATTTGTTGTCATGTCAAACACTGTATTTAAAGTGCCCACTATTATATTCTAACTATAAAATGTATATAAATATTATATTTCCAACAGTTCACCCAAGTGTTTTGCTCTAAATCGCAAGTCAAATCGCAATTGCAACATATGATTATTGTTTGCCCATATTGTGCAGCCCTACGCAGCAGTGTGGAAATGATCTCAGATGAGTGCAGGAAATGCAGAAATTGATTAAATTGCTGAAAATTGTTTTGGGTTGAATTGAACAGTATAAAACAATCAGAATGGAGAAATACCCATTGTAATCACTTAGGATGTATGTGGTGCCACCCTAGGGTCACGCACTACTCATAAAGCATATTTAGAACTTATTATTCAAAAACATAAAATACCTTCAAATTAGAAGAATACCATGATATGATATTTGGCCATATCACCCAGCCCTACGCCATACACGTTGTCTGCGGTTGTGAGGCCGGTTGGACGTACTGCCAAATTCGACGTACCCGTATTTTCCGCACTATAAGGCGCACTTAAAAGCCTTTCATTTTCTCAAAAAACGACAGTGCGCCTTATAATCCGGAGCGCCTTATGTATGGATCAATTGGTTAATTGGTTGATCCATACTGGTTGTATACGGCGCTCAAGGTGCTCTGTCAAAATGTTTCAGTATGAAAAACCAATAAAAACAATTTAATAATAATGAAATGTTTCAGTACGACTGGTAAACTACAAAGCCGCACCACTTGCAGCATTACGGTAGCCAGTACACACCGGTATTGTGCTTACTCACAGTCCCACACCACTTGTGTGTGTATAAAGACCCCAAAATGGCACCTTTCAAGAGACACGCTTACGACGCAGAGTTCAAGCTCAATGCTGTCGGTCATGCAGTAGAATATGGGAATAGAGCAGCAGCGAGAGAATTCAACATTAATGAATCAATGGTACGGAAGTGGAGGAAGCAAGAAGATGACCTGCGCCAAGTAAAGAAGACTAAACAGAGTTTCCGCGGGAACAAAGCAAGATGGCCACAGTTAGAGGACAAACTCGAACAGTGGGTTGTTGAACAGAGAGCAGCAAGTAGAAGCGTCTCTACAGTCACTATTCGAATGAAGGCAACAGCGCTAGCACGGGACATGACAATCGATGAATTTCGAGGCGGTCCTTCTTGGTGCTTTCGTTTTATGAAAAGACGTAATCTCTCCATCCGCACACGAACTACCGTCTCGCAGCAACTGCCAAAAGATTACCAAGAAAAGCTGGTCACTTTCCGCGCATACTGCAAAAATAAGATCACTGAAAAGAAGATCCGGCCAGAGCACATCACCAACATGGACGAGGTTCCACTCACCTTTGATATTCCCGTGAACCGCACTGTGGAGAAAACGGGGACCAGTACGGTGTCTGTACGTACCACAGGGAATGAGAAGTCATCCTTCACTGTAGTTCTCGCCTGCCAGGCTAATGGCCAGAAACTTCCACCCATGATTATTTTCAAGAGGAAGACCTTGCCAAAAGAGAACTTTCCAGCCGGCGTCGTCATCAAAGCTAGCCCGAAGGGATGGATGGATGAGGAAAAGATGAGTGAGTGGCTGAGAGAAATTTACGTCAAGAGACCGGGTGGCTTTTTCCACACAGCTCCGTCCCTATTGATCTACGACTCAATGCGCGCCCATATCACCGATGCTGTCAAAAAACAAGTGAAGCAAACTAATTCGGAGCTTGCCGTCATTCCGGGTGGATTAACTAAAGAACTCCAGCCGCTAGATATTGGTGTCAACAGGGCGTTCAAAGCTAGACTGCGAGCTACGTGGGAGCAGTGGATGACAGAAGGCGAACACACGTTCACCAAGACGGGGAGACAGCGCCGGGCGACTTACGCCACTATCTGCCAATGGATCGTGGATGCCTGGGCTGATATATCGGTCTCAACTGTGGTCAAAGCTTTCACGAAGGCAGGAATAATATCTGAACTGCCAGGCAACAGCAGCGACACTGACTCGGATAATGACGAGAGGGAGCCGGGCAGGTTGGATGCCGTAGTCGCCCAACTGTTCAATTCGGACACTGAAGAAGAAGAATTCGAGGGGTTCGTGGATGGGGAATGAACTGAAAAAGTGAGCTTTACGTGTTATATGTAACTGAACAATGTTGAGTTATGCACTAACGTTTGATTTAGTGGTATCAGACTGTTTCTTTTACTACGTGTTTACTGAATCAGGGAAAGGTTCCCCTCCACGTTTGGGAGAAGAGTGAG
Organism: Coregonus lavaretus; assembly: GCF_964263955.1. Taxonomy (NCBI): domain Eukaryota; kingdom Metazoa; phylum Chordata; class Actinopteri; order Salmoniformes; family Salmonidae; genus Coregonus; species Coregonus lavaretus. The sequence continues at coordinate 36,172,762 of NC_140008.1, read as the reverse complement.
CAAGGCTGGGAGATATTGTTAATATGCACATTAACGTTTGAACAACATTACCATGGGAGTGAACGGAGTTGTCAGAACGCTTAATAAAGTTTGACTTTATCTGACTGTTTTGTTGACATTCCTTTTAGCACAGCTCCATCTAGTGGATGCATAACGCAACCCCAGTCAATTCGTTTGACTACAGTATCTTCTATTCTATGCGCCTTATAATCCGGTGCGCCCTATATATGAAAACAGTTCTAAAATAGGCCATTCATTGAAGGTGCGCCTTATAATCCGGTGCGCCTTATAGTGCGGAAAATACGGTACTACTAAAACGACTTTGGAAGCAGCTTATGGTAGAGAAATTAACCTTACATTTTCTGGCAACAGCTCTGGTGGAGCTTCCTGGAGTCAGAATGCCAATTGCACACTCCCTCAAAACTTGAAACATCTGTGGCATTGTGTTGTGACAAAACTGCACATTTTAGAGTGGCCTTTTATTGTTCCAAGCACAAGGGGCACCTGTATAATGATCATGCTGTTTAATCATGTTCTTGATATACCACACCGGTCAGGTGGATGGATCCTTGGCAAAGGAGAAATGCTCACTAACAGGGATGTAAACACATTTGTGCAATATTTTTTTTTGAGAAATACGATTTTTTTTATGGATATGGAACATTTCTGGGATCTTTTATTTCAGCTCATCAAACATGAAACATGGGACGAACACGTTACATGTTGCGTTTATATTTTTGTTCAGTATATTTAAGTGTTTCTAAAATAACCTATGGGAAACAAAATGATTGGTGGAAAACGATTGGAACCATTTTTGACCGCTAGGTTTTATGGGTATTATGACACCTCAACTGTGGGACTCTATTCGCCATTTAAACAGAACCTGTAAGGTCCTTGGACTAAGAAGGAGTAACGCTAGGCTCCTTTAGTCCAATATTGGGCTATGACGTCCCAAGGATCCCGTATAGCATGGGCCATATAGGAACATCATGTTCATTTGCAATTTAGCTAATGAAAACGGTTCTCCGGTTGTTCAGAGAAAACGTTATCTAACTATAACGTTTCTGAGCGGGTTGAACTGAACCAATGTTGCTGTCTTGTGTGTCATCAAGCAACTGTCAGCAAAAGAGAATGCTTAGCTAGGTAGCATAGTTAGCAAGACACGAACAGCTTTCGAAGGAAAATCAATCAAATGTTTATTTTAAATAGCAACCTTTGTGATCGAAACTACAATTATTACTGCTAGCTAGCTACAGTTACATAAAACGTGTTTCGCTTACCTGTTACTCCAGAGCTTTGTTCTTCCTCTAGCTATGAAGTTAGACGCTTCTATGAAATGGGATTGTGATTCTGAATTATCAGCCCTCCAGCAGTTTCGAGGAAGAACGTGGTTCTTCTTCTTCGATGAGGTTTAACAGCGGTTGGCATCCAATAAATGTTGCATTACCGCCACCTACTAAACTGGAGTATAACTCCCTTATACTAAAAATAAAATAATAATACTAATACCCTACCATCTAACACTACACTCACAGAACATAAAACATAATAATAAATACCATACTGCACTATTTAAATCTATTTAGTCCTATTTCAGGCCAACAGCCTGAAAGGATGGGACACCGCCACTTAACACACCCAGTAACTCTTCTGATGTCAAGTCTCGCACACCCAAATACCTCTCTGCAGCTGCCACCACAACCTCTATTTTCTGTGACTTACGTTCCATCCCTGCAGTACAGTTGATAACCATTGCTATAAATGCCAAAAATCTAATCTTACTGAAACGTATATCACTTGTTGGTTTATCCCTCTGTCCAGATCTACTACTCACACCACTCCTCTCAGGATCCCTCCCCCTTGACCCATCGTCCTCTACTTTCTTCACTGCCTCAGCATATGACAACTTCTGCACTACTCTAACCCTGGAAACCTCAACCTGAATCTCTCGCATGGGACAATTCTGATCCCCAGCCCCATGGGCACCCCTACAATTAACACATACCACTACTTTCCCCAATGCTACACATTCCTTTGTCTCATGCCCTTCTGCACACTTCTCACACCTAGGAACGTCCTTCCTACACACTGCTGCCACATGCCCATAAGCTTGACACCTGTAACAACATAATGTATTCGGCACAAAAGCTCCTACACAATAACTTATATGTCCTAACATCACTTTGTTGGGCAAAGACTCAACATCAAAACTCAAAAGAACAGACAATGACTCTTCTGTTTCTCCACTAACGCCACCCTGTCTGCGTCGCACCAAACGACGAGCATCACAAACACCAAGAATCTTCCCCTTCAGTTGGTCAGCTTTCACATTTACCACTACCCCAGTAATCACTCGTTTCAATGGCACCCTTTTCTTGAGAGCAAAACAATTCACATCTCTTGCCCCCATTCATTTAACAAGGAGCGCCTGCTCCCTCTGACCAGCAGAAACACAAACAATTATCACAAGACCACTTCTGGTTACCTTCACCGATTCCACAGCACCCAACTCTGTTTTCACCCACCCTGAAACCACAAATGGATCAGCCAAAAGGCAAGGGTCCACTTTTTCCAAAAACGTCACTCCTGCTGTCACAGACTAATCTTTATCCTGACCCTTGGTGCAAGCCTCGGGCTCCAATTCTGTGGGTTTTATTGCGGACTACAACCCAAAAAGGTGTATTGCCGCCACCAACTGGACGGGTTGAAACCAAAACAAGGTAAAAAGAAAATCCATACGTGATAGGGAAACTAACTTAATCCACCCAAATAAAAATAGTACATTGACAAAACCAAAACCAAACTCCCACTTCTTCCTTCTTTCAATTCTCCATATCTCCCTTCTCAGGCTCTAGGGCCTGAGAGGGTGGTACGGCTTGTGCCAATATTCCATGTAACTCCTCAGCCGAGAAATCTTTCAGCCCCAGGAACCGCTCCGCCGCATCCACAATGATATCTGTCTTCCTGGACCTTCTCTCCACCTCGGCAGTGCCATTAATCACCATAGCTATGAAGGCCACAAAGTCTACCTTCTTAACCTTTAAAATGTCAGGATCCTGCTGGTGAAAGGCAACCCCTGCAGCCTGCAGTGAAGGCCTATCCACCACCATGGACTCATCAAGTGCACCATTGAAGGACGTGGTTGGGTGATGTAAAAAGCCATTTATGGAAAATACTGTCACCAGATGGACGGGAGGGGTAAAATCACCCAGCAAAGAGCAGGTTTAGAAACTCTATGAGTAGGGTGATGTTGCCCCAGTAAACACTGATCTTGTGTCAGTTTAGCATTTTCCCCACTAATGGTACTGGGGGACTGGAGGAGGAAAAGCTGATCCTAGATATGTTGTTACCTTTCCTAGGGGAAATTCACAGCGGGAGCACCCAGCAAGCGAGACGATTCCTCCCATAGGGTGCATCCGTGGCGTGCACAGAATAAAGGTTTTGCATATTGCCAGGTTGAAAAAATGACAAAGGAACTGGCTAGATTCTCAGATTAAGGGTGGCAGGTAGCCTAGTGGTTAAGAGCGTTGGGCCAGTAACTGAAAGGTCACTTGTTTGAATCCCAGAGCTGACTAGGTGAAAAATGTGTCCTTGAGCAAGGCACTTAACCCTAACTACTCCTGTAAGTCACTCTGGATAAGAGCGTCTGCTAAATGACGTAAATTACAACAGCCTAAATAACAAGTGGAAAGAGATATATTACCGCCTGGACCACCAGTTATATAATCATCTATGATTGAGACCAGTCTGGCAATAGAGATCTGGCAGACTGAACTCAAGATTAGGGTGGCAAAATTCAGTAAACCTTCCCCCAAAGTCCCAGGTTTTCCAGAAATCCCAGTTGGAAGATTCATGGAATAAGGAGGGAATAAGCAGGAAATCCAGAATCCCCCAACCACGAAAGAGAAAGTTACCAGATTTGTGCAACCCTAGACAGAATCATACATGCTGCATTGTTACATTGACATGGGAGACAACTATGATGGACTGTCACTGTGTTAGTTAATAAAAGTCTCACACAAACCGTGAATATTTCACATTTTAATTGTTTATTAAACAATGTCGATTTTTACTTCCCAAGTCGTCTCTCCAACAGAGTGTGAGTGACAGACAGTGGACATTAATAGAGAAAAGAAAACGTTGAGGAGCAGGGAGTAGGAGAAGAGGAGGAATAAAAGGAGGAGGTGAGGAGCACAGAGTACATAGCAGCTGACTCCCACCTTACTTGTGTTCAACATCAGTCATATTAATTACATTAATAATGATAATAACAGTATGGACACTGACTGTAAGAACATCATCTGTAGCAACAAATCAAAAATGAGATCCAACAGTAATCATCGAAAACAAAGAGATTAAAAAGAGATTGAAAATCATCTCTTAAAGTGGAAACGTTTATTTATATTTTTTAAAGCTAACACTTCATGTTTGTAAATCCTTTCTGTAAGTATGTCATGTTTATTTTTTCATGTATTTTATTTGTTACTTTGTTTTTAAAAGTGGTGACCCGAAGTTCTGCATGCTGCTGATTGGTCGATTTGCTGGGTCAATGCATGACATCACTGCATTCTATTCTATCTACTGCCATCCCTTACACAAACGCACATTTTTGTTCCTGCCATCCCTTACACAAACGCAAATTTTTGTTCCTTCTTTCTGTCTCTGAGAGTAGTATTTTTGCAGTGCCCCTTGGTAGTCTGTGTTGTTAACGTGAGTCTATGCCCTCCTTTCCATTGTAGAAAATAGTTTTAAACAAAATTAAGTATTGGACAAAGTACTGAGTGAACAGTTCTACTACTTACAGATTGTAATTCAGCCATTGTTAAGAGGTAAATTAAGAGTTTGTCAGTAGCTAGGTTTCCATCCAATTGGCGACAGATTTTCATGTGAATATTCAAAAATATGCATAAAAACAACTGTTGCGAAAAAAAGTATGTGCCTGATGACGTAGGGCACATAAAAATAACTTTTGCGGTTAAATTACCATGTACCGAATAAAGAATACAAGTTAAATGAGTTAAATGTGGTTTTGTCAACAACAACAAAAAACATTATATTGCGACTGTGCCCACTCTGGTCTTGGCACGTGGGCTCTAGCCGACAGCTTGCAGATACAGTGCGGGTAGGATAGCCTACATGATGAGATCATTATGGACAAAAGAGCAAGATTATTTTCATATGTCAAAAGGCAGCCAAGCATCGATCATCATGTCTCCGGAATAAGACCCTCAATACTTATTGGAAAGGAGCATCAATCACTGCATTATTTCCCGAGTCGTAGCGGGAGGACCACACAACATATCATCGCGTGACTCCAAGTTTACTTCGATATGATGGTTATTATATCAATATTTGATCAAATACTTTACTCGCTTAAAAAGGTTGGATGGAAACCTAAAGAGGGTGTAGGTTATTGCTATGTCCGTCTGTCTTGTTCAATGAGATCTCTGATGCAAGACGAGGCACAACGAGGAGCTATCGTTTACTATAGGTCTAGACCATGTGATCTCAGTTCTTGGTCTCACTGTCATCATCATCAGTCATCATCAGCTTTGAACTATTTGCTCATTCTCAAATGTGATCAAACAACATGTATCCTGTATGTATTCTGCGTCAAAGAACATGTATCCTGTTCCTGTGTCAGATGATGCCACGTTTTGTTTGATTAGAAATGTTCCAGTTCCTACTAAAGTTCCACCCTGATAGAATGCACCCAGTCCTTGTGCAACCTAGGTAGGCCTACTTGGTAACTAGGTGTTGTAATGCTAGATGTCATTGATTAAAGGACACACACACACACACACACAGACAAAGACACACACAGTGGTGTAAAGTACTTCAGTAAAAATACTTTAAAGTACTACTTAAGTCGTTTTTTTTTTTTGGGGGGGGGGGTCTGTACTTTACTATTTATATTTTTGACTACTTTTACTTTTACTTCACTACATTCCTAAAGAAAATTATATACTTTTTCCCTGACACCCAAAAGTATTAGTTACATTTTGAATGCTTAGCAGAACAAAAACTTGTCCAATTCACACACTTATCTATAGAACATCCCTGGTCATCCCTACTGCCTCTGATCTGGGGACTCACTAAACACAAATGCATTGTTTTTAAATGACGTCTGAGTGTTGGAGTGTGACCCTGGCTATCTGTAAATTATGTCTGAGTGTTGGAGTGTGACCCTGGCTATCTGTAAATTACGTCTGAGTGTTGGAGTGTGACCCTGGCTATCTGTAAATGACGTCTGAGTGTTGGAGTGTGACCCTGGCTATCTGTAAATTATGTCTGAGTGTTGGAGTGTGACCCTGGCTATCTGTAAATGACGTCTGAGTGTTGGAGTGTGACCCTGGCTATCTGTAAATTACGTCTGAGTGTTGGAGTGTGACCCTGGCTATCTGTAAATGACGTCTGAGTGTTGGAGTGTGACCCTGGCTATCTGTAAATGACGTCTGAGTGTTGGAGTGTGACCCTGGCTATCTGTAAATGACGTCTGAGTGTTGGAGTGTGACCCTGGCTATCTGTAAATGACGTCTGAGTGTTGGAGTGTGACCCTGGCTATCTGTAAATTACGTCTGAGTGTTGGAGTATGACCCTGGCTATCTGTAAATTACGTCTGAGTGTTGGAGTGTGACCCTGGCTATCTGTAAATAAAAATAAAAAAGACAATTGTGCCATCTGGTTTGCTTAATATAAGGAATTTTAAATTATTTGCACTTTTACTTTTGATACTTAAGTATATTTTAGCAACTACATTTACTTTTGATATTTAAGTATATTTAAAACCAAATACTTTTAGACTTTTATTCAAGTAGTATTTAACTGGGTGACTTTCACTTTTACTTGAGTCATTTTCTATTAAGGTATCTTTACTTTTACTCAAGTATGAGATTTGAGTACATTTTCCACCACTGCACACACACTTCGTGTACATCCCAAATGGCACCTTATTCCCTATATAATGCACTACTTTTGAGCAGGGCCCACCAGGGCTCTGTCAAAAGTAGTGCACTATATAAGAAACAGGGTACCATTTGGGATGTACACTTGATCATAGGAAGAGTTGATGATGGCACAAATTTCTGTTGTTTAAATGTTCTTAAGAGAAACACTGTGAAAACACTCTTGTGGCCGATTCACAGGTGGAGAAAGAGACCTCTATCAACAAACTTTACCATCATTGTTTGGCTCACACACACGCATAGAAAATAATAATAAAAACAAAAGGGGAAAACATCAAAAACAACAACACCCTGTTCTCAAAGCTGTTTCCATAGTTACATACTGTACGTGTGATGCTTTATTTACTTGTTGTTATGGTCATCTTGTTGTATTTTACATGTTGGGCTGTACAGCGGTTTAATGTACACATCAGTCACGTTCTGTGTATGTGTGTGTGAGTGTGTGTCAGGGTGGAGTGGGGTGAGGTGACACAGAGGACACATACATAGTGACATAACACCCCTTTTTACCCTCTCTCTCTTCCTCACTCTTCCACTGTATCTCTTCAACATGTTGCCTGACTGCTATTTAACACAGAAAAGATCAATCCAGAGATACGCAACATCTGAGTATGTGAGGGGTTCCGTGAATGTAAGAGTGTGAGTGTCCTGTGAGAATGTGGACTTAGGTTAAGGATGGTGTGTGTGCGTGTGTGTGCACGCTTTTGTCTGAAGAGATGGGCGGTTCACAAGCATCAATTCGTATAAACGTGTCACCAAAACATTCAACCCAAATTGAACAGAACAAAAAAAACAGCAGGACTTAACTCTCAGACACACAGAGAGACACACTAACTGTACCCTTCAGAGAGCACATATCAACATGTATGTGCATATGAACATGTGATGTATATGCCCTATTGTATTGAAAACACACACACAAGCACATACATGCCTACATGTACACACACAAACATAAAGAAAATGTGCATCCCAAAGGGCACCCTATTCCCTATATAGTGCACTCCTTTTGACAAAAGTAGTGCACTATAAAGGGGATAGGGTGCCATTTGGGACACACAACATACAACTTGAATCCTAAAGTATATTGTCTAAAAAGGCATTAAGGAAATATTGCTGAAATAAATACAAATACATTAAATTATATAAAATAGTGGGCAGAAAACATAACTCTGTTAAATACAACAAATCAATTAATAAAACAATTATATATATATTTTTATCCATAACAAGTCAATTCAGCTATTAGAGAAAATACTTGTGTATGGGTCCAAAAGACAGGTACAGTTTTCTGACTGCCTGTAGATGGAGACAGACAGGTTCATTTGTAAACAACAGACAGACAGTCTCAGACAGACAGAGGTGGATGGATCTCAATTCAGACATTCAGAAATCATATCAGTATGAGAGTATAGAGGTGTATGCAGTCTTGAGGATGTGTTGGGGGTAGATAGTGAGGGGTGAGGGGCTCTAGGGGTAGAGGTTGTGTGGTTGTCTGGGGGGGCAGAAGGGCCTATGGACCAGGCGGATGGGTGGTAAGGGCTGTATGGGTGTCTGATATCACTTCCGGTTGCAACAGTCACGGTTGATTGGCAGTGCTGCGATGATCCCCTCTAGCACCTGACCTGGATCCGCCCCCACCGCCCCCACCGTCCCAAAAACCCCCCCAATTAAAAACGTTATTGACATCAGTTGGTTGGTGACAACAGTGCAGTCGGACTGACGGGGCTTCATGGCAGCAGAGACAGAAGAGGGAGCGAGACATCTCACACGCTCATTTTTTCTGGTTCATATACAGTCAATGAACTAAGCAGACCAGACTCAGCTGCAAATGCATTGGTACCTATGAGAGAGTCATCCCTTAAGCAGACCGGAACTGTGACCATTCTTATCAATGGTAAACGGCCTGAGTGGGACATCTTAATTTATCCACCTTCTTTGATGGCAGTTTGACTGTAACTCTGGGCTCTGAGCTGATTTGTGGTCCGACGCCCTGATTTCAGAAATTGTGTGTATGCTTTGAAAATTGTGTGTATGGATGTGTACTATACAAGTGAGTGTGTGTGTGTGCACGCGTCAGTAAATGTACATGTGAGAGTATGTCTATGTGAGTGTGTGTAACCCTGTACATCAGTGTGTGTGAGACGAAAGTCCCAGTGTGTAGGGTGGGGTTAGAGGTTAGAGGTCAGGGGTCCGGGTCAGGCTGAGTTGGGGCTCCGTCGGGGAGGTAGGGGGTCATCCTGTCCTGTGTGGATGGATGGTTTGGGGTTCAGTAGTTGTAGCTATAGCAGGGTATATCGGGGGCAGTTGTTGGGAGGCATCCCAACTGGTCATCCCAGTTGATGTTGGGGGGCTAGAGCAGGGTCTGTGGGGCAGGTGGGGCCTTGGGGGATTTATGGGCACATTTGAAATTGGGGGGCGACCCGTGTGGTTTTTTCAGGGTAGAGTAGTTGAAAAGTGGGGGGCTATAGCAGGCCATCTATGAAGCTGGTGTCGAGGCGCTGGATGAGCACGCGGATGAAGGACATCTCTTTACGCGTGTTCTCAAAGATGATGCGTGGGTCGTCTGACTGGCAGCGCAGGCAGTTGGGAGCCATCACCATGGCCAGGTTGTTCACATCCATCTTAGTGATCACCACGTTGGCAGGCTGGCCAAACACCTGGAGGGTTAGAGAAACAGAGAGAGAGAGAGAGAGAGAGAGAGAGAGAGAGAGAGAGAGAGAGAGAGAGAGAGAGAGAGAGAGAGAGAGAGAGAGAGAGAGAGAGAGAGAGAGAGAGAGAGAGAGAGAGAGAGAGAGAGAGAGAGAGAGAGAGAGAGAGAGAGAGAGAGAGAGAGAGAGAGAGAGAGAGAGAGAGAGAGAGAGAGAGATGATGGGTGTGTTTGAGCAGGTGTGTGTGTGCGTTACCTATAGGAAGGGTGATGTGTGAAGTTAAAAAGTGTGTATTTGGATGAGTGTGGATGAGTGTGTGAGCATGAGTGTGTGTAGAGAGGATGATGTACTATATGTAATTTTAAGATGCTTTTTTTTTTTACATCTCAAAATAGGACATTACCCCGTTAAGATAACTAATTTTCCAAAGATATCTACAGTGCCTTCGGAAAGTATTCAGACCCCTTGACTTCTTCCACATTTTGTTACGTTACAGCCTTATTCAAACATTTTCCCTCATCAATCTACACACAATACCCCATAATGACAAAGCAAAAACAGGTTTTTAGATTTTTTTTGCATATGTATTACAAATAAAAACCTGAAATATCACATTTACATAAGTACTCAGACGCTTTACTCAGTACTTTGTTGAAACACCTTTGGCAGCGATTACAGCATCGAGACTTCTTGGGTATGACGCTACAAGCTTGGCACACCTGTATTTGGGGAGTTTCTCCCATTCTTCTCTGCAGATCCTCTCAAGCTCTGTCAGGTTGGATGGAGAGCGTTGCTGCACAGCTATTTTCAGGTCTCTCCAGAGATGTTAGATTAGGTTCAAGGCCGGGCTCTGGCTGGACCACTCAAGGACATTCAGATACTTGTCCCGAAGCCACTCCTGCGTAGTCTTGGCTGTGTGCTTAGGGTTGTTGTCCTGTTGGAAGGTGAACCTTAGCTCCATTCTGAGGTCCTGAGCGCTCTGGAGCAGGTTTTTCATCAAGGATCTCTCTGTACTGGGCTCCCGAGTGGCGCAGCGGTCTAAGGCACTGCATCTCAGTACTTGAGGCGTCACTACAGACCCCCTGGTTCGATTCCAGGCTGTATCACAACTGGCCATGATTGGGAGTCCCATAGGGCGGCGCACAATTGGCCCAGCGTCGTCTGGGTTTGGCCGGTGTAGGCTGTCATTGTAAATAATACTTTTTTCTTAACTGACTTGCCTAGTTAAATAAAGGAAAAAAAATAACAAAAAAAACGTTGCTCTGTTCATCTTTGCCTCGATCCTGACTCTCACAAATGTTCTTCTAGTCTCCCAGTCCAAACAGCTGAAAAACATCTCCACAGCATGATGCTGCCACCACCATGCTTCACCGTAGGGATGGTGCCAGGTTTCCTCCAGACGTGACGATTGGCATTCAGGCCAAAGAGTTCAATCTTGGTTTCATCAGACCAGATAATCTTGTTTCTCATGGTCTGAGAGTCTTTAGGTGCCTTTTGGCAAACTCCAAGCGGACTGTCATGTGCCTTTTACTGAGGAGTGGCATCCGTCTGGCCACTACCATAAAGGCCTGATTGGTGGAGTGCTGCAGAGATGGTTGTCCTTCTGGAAGTTTCTTCCATCTCCACAGAGGAACTCTAGAGCTCTGTCAGAGTGACCATCAGGTTCTTGGTCACCTTCCTGACCAAGGCCCTTCTCCTCCGATTGCTCAGTTTGGCTGGGTGGCCAGCTCTATGATGAGTCTTGGTGGTTCCAAACATCTTCCATTTAAGAATGATGGAGGCCACTGTGTTCTTGGGGAGCTTCAATGCTGCATACCCTTCCCCAGATCTGTGCCTCGACACAATCCTGTCTCGGAGCTCTATGGACAATTACTTCGACCTCATGGCTTGGTTTTTGCTCTGACATGTACTGTCAACTGTGGGACCTTATATAGACAGGTGTGTGCCTTTCCAAATCATGTCCAATCAATTGAATTTACCACAGGTGGACTCCAATCAAGTTGTAGAAACATATCAAGGATGTTCAATGGAAACAGGATGCACATCAAGGATGTTCAATTTAGAGTCTCATAGCAAAGGGTCTGAATACTTATGTAAATAAGGTATTTCTGTAAAATTTCTAAAAACCTGTTTTCGCTTTGTCATCATGGGGTATTGTGCGTAGATTACTGAGGAAGTTTTTGTATTTAATCCATTTTAGAATAAGGCTGTAACGTAACAAAATGTGGAAAAAGTCAAGGGGTCTGAATACTTTCCGAAGGCACTGTATATGGCTACAGTAGACTGGCCAAGATTTTTGGTATTTGGTATTTTATTAGGATTCCCATTAGCTGTTGCAGAAGCAGCAGCTACTCTTGGGTCAACACAAAACATGAAACCTGACATAATACAGAACATTAATAGACAAGAACAGCTCAAGGACAGAACTACATAATTTTTTTTTAAAGGCACACGCAGCCTACATATCAATACATACACACAAACTATCTAGGTCAAATAGGGGAGAGGCGTTGTGCCGTGAGGTGTTGCTTTATCTGTTTTTTGAAACCAGGTTTGCTGTTTATTTGAGCAATATGAGATGGAACGGAGTTCCATGCAATAATGGCTCTATATAATACTGTACGCTTTCTTGAAATTGTTCTGGATTTGGGGACTGTGAAAAGACCCCTGGTGGCATGTCCGGTGGGGTAAGTGTGTGTGTCAGAGCTGTGTGTAAGTTGACTATGCAAACAATTTGGGATTTTCAACACATTAATGTTTCTTATAAAAAGAAGAAGTGATGCAGTCAGTCTCTCCTCAACTCTTAGCCAAGAGAGACTGGCATGCACAGTATTTATATCAGCCTTCTGATTACAATGAAGAGAAGACGTACCGCTCTGTTTTGGGCCAGCTGCAGCTTAACTAGGTCTTTCCTTGCAGCACTGGACCACACGACTGGACAATAATCAAGATTAGACAAAACTAGAGCCTGCAGAACTTGCTTTTTGGAGTGTGGTGTCAAAAAAGCAGAGCATCTCTTTATTACGGACAGACCTCTCCCCATCTTTACAACCAATGAATCTATATGTTTTGACCATGATAGTTTACAATCTAAGGTAACGCCAAGTAATTTAGTCTCCTCAACTTGTTCAACAGCCACACCATTCATTACCAGATTCAGCTGAGGTCTAGAACTTAGGGAATGATTTGTTCTAAATACAATGCTCTTAGGTTTAGAGATGTTCAGAACCAGTTTATTAGTGGCCAGTATGAAAAATGTATGCACTCACTAAAACTGTAAGTCGCTCTGGATAAGAGCGTCTGCTAAATGACTAAAATGTAAATGTAAATGGCCACCCATTCCAAAACAGACTGCAACTCATTGTTAAGGGTTTCAGTGACTTCATTAGCTGTGGTTGCTGATGCGTATATGGTTGAATCCTCAGCATACATGGACACACATGCTTTGTTTAATACCAGTGGCAGGTCATTGGTAAAAATAGAAAATATTAGATGAATGCTAGGTGTCTTTTTGTATCTTTCTTTTTGCAGATAATCAACAGTAGCCACTATCCATCCTATTGCTACTATGTTCACTATTGAAGGTTTACTTTTGTAAATCACTTTCCCTAAAATAAATAAGCTCAGTGAGTGGATTGATGAGCGCTTCTTTTTACACTGTACAGTATAGTGTATGTGTGTGTGTGTGTTACCTGTAGAAAGCGTATGAGGTAGCAGAGCACCAGTTTGTTGATGTGAGGCAGGCCCATGACCACGTTGACTGCAGCCTCAGGGTCATCATAGTGAGTGATACACTCCTCATAGAACTCATGCGGAATCAACGGCTCCTCCAACTCCCTGTACCAAAACTTCAACAGAGAGGCTGGGGGGAGAGAGAGAGGAAGAGAGGGGGAGAATTGGAAAGAGAGAGACAGGGAAATTGGAAAGAGAGAGACAGGGAGAAATAAGAGTAATTTATTTGCTCTAGCTATCTCTACAGTGTAAGTCTTTAAAAAAAAAATTATTCAATGACAGTCCAATCAAGAGACAGAAACAGTTGACTGGTCAGACACAAAAAAACCTCTACCTCCCTGGCCAGCACACACTGACAGTAATGCCTTAATCACCCAGAGTAAAGACCAGAACAAAATAACACCATCACAGTTATCTATGTGTGTGTGTGTGTGTGTGTGTGTGTGTGTGTGTGTGTGAGAAAGAGAGACCCAGCTAACAATTCTAGGGAGAGAGAAACATTTTGTAATGTTACCCGTAATGTTCCCCTAATGTTTGAGTGTCCAGTTTAATGTTAGTTAGGGGAACATTCTATTTATGTAAGAAAAAAACTTCTGAGGATCTTTTTTGCATGTGTTGGTGTTAAAGTTAGGAGAACATTTCAAACAGAAATTATCCAGAATATGGTTACAATGTTCTCAGAATATTCAACATTAATGTTCTAGATGTGTTTTATGGGATGTTGCAAGAACATTAATGTGTTTAGTTTTCTGAGGGTTTGGAGAATATTACATCAAGGTCCCACCAAACATACACAGAACACGGTTTCCATGTTCTCAGAATATAAAATATTAATGTTCTAGACACGTTTCATGGGAAAGTTGCAATAACATTTCTGTGTATCAGTTGTCAGGACGTCGCCTGATGGTCCCAAAGAAACGCTCTCCCCAAAAAATATGTTTCATTACATATCCCGCCATGTTACTGTTGCCAAGCCCATGATTGGTCAACCACTGATCCATTCACAGCTCTTTTTGTCTGTTGGCAAGAGTAGGGCTACTCACACACAGTGCTTATAACTTACATATTTGACACACATGATTACATTGTGCATGTTCATTTACACAGTAAATATTATTCAACATGTCGTCCTGTGGGATTTGAACTCACAACCTCTTCGTTTATAGCATTCAGATCTTCTTGCTATGCCACCATGTCTGCGTCAGTTATCAGTTAATCTGACTATTCTCTCATTATTGATTTGATTGCCTTATTTCAAGGGCTTTCTGTATAGTTGTCTAATTTTGTTTAGGGCATATTAACCTGTTTTAATGGTACTCCTGAATCACTATGATCAATAAAAGTTTTTTCTTGAGTGTACTTTTAACAGAGCTGAGATTTACTGCGAAGGATGTTTACCTTATTGCTTACACCTATCAAGTTGTTTCAGATCTACACAAGTAGAAGGGGTTAGGGTTTCTTCTGGACAGGACCTAACTATACTGGCCCAATAAGCACATACCCTAGATATCCTTTATTGGGAAAGTGGTTAGGCTGTGGATCACTGGTGGCTTGGGTTCAAGACCTGCTAGGGGAGTCATCCTACTTTCACATTTTTAGCAATATAGGTTAACATCATTACTTGGCAACAGTTACAACATACCTAATTAAAATGAGTTTCTTATTGAAAGATGGGAATCGGTAGAATTCTAGATAGCTGAGCATCTCAAAGAGAACTCTATCGTCTTTTTGAAATCCACACCACATATACCATGTAGAACAAACGTGTCTCTGATAAGGAATTACATCAGCTGTCGTCATTGCATTTCTATCTGTAACACTCCTAATTTGTTGCTGAAACATGGCCCAGGTGGTAGTGTTGCTTCTGACATACCCAGAACATGGTTGGCACATTCTCAGAATATCAGAAAAGTGTATATTTATAGTAGCATGTCTGTACTTTCTAACATTTTACATTTAAGCAATGATGATGCCAGTTATACCAAAACAATACACAACACAGAGATCCATCTCCAAGTTTTAATGTGGAAAAATTGACAAATTGCAACAGAATAACTTGGGACCAATGTTGGGGGTCATATATTACTTACAGTTGTATTACTTTTATGAGTAACAGAGTAATATAACGAGTTACTGTCTTCAAATATTGTAATAATTACAGTTACTTTTTCAAGTAACCCATATATTACATTCAGAAGCATATCTATACCGTCGTGTTATATAGGCCTATATTTTTTAAAGCCTTGTCTCATGCTAATGGAATTCATGCTGTTGGCTAACTCATTTCCAAAAAGGGGGTTCGTAAAGGTGAACATCAAAGAAAGATAGCAGCTGTGTTACCCCGCTTAACATTTTCCTTGTGGAAATGCTCACATTATTTTGAGTTAATCGAGGAGAAAGAGAACAACATTTTAGTCAAATGCAAACTCTGCAAAGGCAGCATTGATCTCCTCGTCCAGAAACACCACATCAAACCTGAAAAAGCATGTGGAGGTCGTGCACAAAGGCACTAAGCTGGTAGCCAAAGTTCCAGAAATGTGTGAAAGAGGAGAAATATATACATATTATGGTAATAAACAAAGCTGTATAAATATTGTGTTCTAACGAAATGTCCATATAAACAATGAAAATATCTGATGAATGCAACTCAAAACGGCAATAATGAGCATTAACATATATTGCTAAGAATGTGAGAGTAGGGTGAAATCCTTAGCGGGTCACAAACCCAGGCCACCAGCACCAGTGACCCACACCCTAACCACTGTCCCAATAAGGGATATCTAGGGCATGTGCTTATTGGGCCAGTATAGTTAGGTCCTGTCCAGAAGAAACCCTAACCCCTTTTCCCTAGGCACTTGTGTAGATCTGTGTCACGCTCTGGTTCCGGGACTTGGTATTTTAGCCAGAGTGTGTTAAGTATTGTTGTGTTTGGGTTGGTTGGGTGGTTATTGGTTGTTTCTGTGTTTGGTTGAGTGACTCCCAATCAGTGGTAACGAGTGTCAGCTGTCGGCTCGTTATCTCTGATTGGGAGCCATATTTAAACTGTCATTGTTCACCTTGGGGTTGTGGGTTTTTGTTCTATGTTCAGTCGGTGTAACTGAGGACGTCACGGATCGTGTTTTGTTTTGTCGTGTGTTTCTACATTAAAATCATCATGTTCACTCCCAACGCTGCGCTTTGGTCGTACTTCATTGGCGCCCGTGACAGAAAAACCCACCACAACGAGACCAAGCAGCAGTTGGATAACGAGTGGTGGAGCCAGAAGAGCGAAGGTTGGGAGAGGACTATGGAGGCCTGGTCCACCGAGAGGAGAGACCCCCAGAAAATTTTTAGGGGGGGGGCTCACGACGTCGGGGCAGAAGGTGTACGGCCCGGAGGAGTGCAAGAGGTTGGCAGATATGGCCGCCAGTTTAAGGGGGCCACTGGTTACGAAGGGGATGGAAAGTGTGGAGGCACGGCGAGAGGTACTGGGGGGTGTTTCCAGTCCGGTCCGGCCCGTTCCTGATCCCCGTGTAGGGCCAGGGGTGTGTGTCCCCAGTGCGGTTCTGTCTGTTCCTGTTCCTCGCATTGAACCTACGGTGCGCGTCGCCAGCCCGACTCGGCCCGTTCCTGCTCCCCGCACCAAGTCTGTGGTGCGTTTCGCCAGCCCAGCCCGGCCTGTCCCTGCTCAACGCACCAAGCCTACGGGGTGCGTCGCCAGCCCAGCTCGGCCTGTTCCTGCGCCCCGCACCAAGTCTGTGGTGCGTTTCGCCAGCCCAGCCCGGCCTGTTCCTGCGCCCCGCGCCAGGCCTACGGGGTGCGTCGCCAGCCCAGCCCGGCCTGTCTCTGCTCTACGCACCAAGACTACGGTGTGCGTCGTCGGCCCAACTCGGACTGTTCCTGCCACTCGCACCAGGCTAAGGGGGCGAGTCGTCAACCTGGTTCAGCCTATTCCTGCTACTCGCACCAAGCCAGGGAGGCGAGTCGTCAACCTGAGGAGGTCCGTTCCGGCTCCACGTACCAAGCCGAGGGTGCGTATCGTCGGCCAGGTCCGGTCCATCCCTGTCTCACGCGCCAAGCTAGGGGTGCGCGTCATCAGTTTGGATCCAGCCAGCTGGGTTGGATTGGACCGGGGCCATTACGGGGGGAGTTATGTAGGGTGGTGGTCAAGCCCGGAGCCGGAGCCGCCTCCGAGGAGCAACACCCACCCAGCCCTCCCCTATTTGGGGTTTTGAGGCGCGGTCGCAGTCCGCGCCTTTAGGGGGGGGTACTGTCACGCTCTGGTTCCGGGACTTGGTATTTTAGCCAGAGTGTGTTAAGTATTGTTGTGTTTGGGTTGGTTGGGTGGTTATTGGTTGTTTCTGTGTTTGGTTGAGTGACTCCCAATCAGTGGTAACGAGTGTCAGCTGTCGGCTCGTTATCTCTGATTGGGAGCCATATTTAAACTGTCATTGTTCACCTTGGGGTTGTGGGTTTTTGTTCTATGTTCAGTCGGTGTAACTGAGGACGTCACGGATCGTGTTTTGTTTTGTCGTGTGTTTCTACATTAAAATCATCATGTTCACTCCCAACGCTGCGCTTTGGTCGTACTTCATTGGCGCCCGTGACAGAAAAACCCACCACAACGAGACCAAGCAGCAGTTGGATAACGAGTGGTGGAGCCAGAAGAGCGAAGGTTGGGAGAGGACTATGGAGGCCTGGTCCACCGAGAGGAGAGACCCCCAGAAAATTTTTAGGGGGGGGCTCACGACGTCGGGGCAGAAGGTGTACGGCCCGGAGGAGTGCAAGAGGTTGGCAGATATGGCCGCCAGTTTAAGGGGGCCACTGGTTACGAAGGGGATGGAAAGTGTGGAGGCACGGCGAGAGGTACTGGGGGGTGTTTCCAGTCCGGTCCGGCCCGTTCCTGATCCCCGTGTAGGGCCAGGGGTGTGTGTCCCCAGTGCGGTTCTGTCTGTTCCTGTTCCTCGCATTGAACCTACGGTGCGCGTCGCCAGCCCGACTCGGCCCGTTCCTGCTCCCCGCACCAAGTCTGTGGTGCGTTTCGCCAGCCCAGCCCGGCCTGTCCCTGCTCAACGCACCAAGCCTACGGGGTGCGTCGCCAGCCCAGCTCGGCCTGTTCCTGCGCCCCGCACCAAGTCTGTGGTGCGTTTCGCCAGCCCAGCCCGGCCTGTTCCTGCGCCCCGCGCCAGGCCTACGGGGTGCGTCGCCAGCCCAGCCCGGCCTGTCTCTGCTCTACGCACCAAGACTACGGTGTGCGTCGTCGGCCCAACTCGGACTGTTCCTGCCACTCGCACCAGGCTAAGGGGGCGAGTCGTCA